>NW_020837983.1:355864-626908 GCF_003676395.1 Aethalodelphis obliquidens
TGGTGGTGGTGGTGGTGGTGGTGGTGGTGGTGGTGGTGGTGGTGGTGTGTGTGTGTGTGTGTGTGTGTGTGTGTGTGTGGTGTCCACATATGTGTATGCGTTTTAATTTCCCTTTGAATTAAAAACTTGTGGACCAGCTTGATCAGTTCAGTGTTCATTTTTAAGCTTTATTTGGGTGAGTCTAGAGTAGACTTTACTTTTGGGCTAATTTAACCCTCCTATTAATGCACAGCCCTTCTGAACTTTTCCACTGAAAGCGCTGGATATTCAACAAAGCTGCTCAGACTCACTTATCTCCCAGCCCTCTGTGTACTCTGGGAATTGTTCAGCTTATGGTTCCCAGGCAGTTGTTCTTTGCCGGGCCTTATGGAATCTTACCCTAAACATGTACAGCTTGATATTTGGCCAGAGACTCAAGGATACACTATGCAGATTTATGGGGCTCTATCTTTACATACTTTTCTCTTTGGGGGAACTCTCCTCACAAATTGCAACTTCCTCAGTCTCTCTAAAATCTGATCTGTCTCCTCAACTCAGTGATAATGCCTTATTTGGCTATTTTCCTACTCCTTATGCCACAGTCTATATGACATATGTATATAGTATAATATAGAGTATGTAATATAGAATATATAGTATGTATATATATGTAGTATATAGTACATACTATGGTATACGTACAGTACCTTTAGGCAAAATCTGATCTTAGGGCTCATTTCATTTGTTTTTCTTCTCTCAGGAATTGCCATCTTTCCCTGCCTGCTAAACAGTATCTGAAAATAGTGGTATCATATATTTGATACAGTTTCTTTGTGTTTACAGGAGGAGGACAAATCCATGATGCTGGAGGCAGAAGTCCCTGCTAATTTAGTTTTGGTTCCGATTTATTCTTATAAATGGGTTAATGGAAATCCTGTCCAGCTGATTATGCAGGGTATAATAGGGCCATACCTTTGAGATTTGAGCCTTGGTATTGACTCACCTGGTATAGAATTTTAATTAAGCACAGACTGGACCATCCTGAACGGCAGCAAGATTACTAGCAAAGATGTAGCAATTTTATTAGATTACTCTTTCATTAATTTAGGTTTAGTGAAGTTTTGAAAATTTCTTCAGTTTTTGTTATACCCTCTTGAATTAGATCCCATTATTATAAATAATGTTTTCCTGATGTGAATTGATTTAGCTGTATTGTTAATTACTGTATCATTTTAAAATGTCAGGAGCATCGTTTCTTGCTATTACAACCATCTATGCTGAGACTGGGTCAGGTTTTGTAGTACCAAGTGCTTCTGCCAAAGCAGGAGTGGAGGCCATGAACAAGTGAGTACTACTGTGTTAATCCTGTCACTGAAGATAAATAATGTGCTTTGGTAGCTTGTGTAACTAAATTCCTGCTTTCTAGTCTCTTTCCAGAGAAAAATAAAACAAAGACTAATTTGGATTCACCAGGAGACATTCTATTTCATGAATAGGTCCTATTTGTCTACAGCAGCACTGTCCAATAGAATTTTCTGCAATGATCGAACTGTTCTGTAAATCTGCAGTATCCAATAGCTATATGTGGCCATTGAACCCTTGCATTCTGGCTACTGTGACTGAGAAACTAAATTTTATTTAATTTTAATTACTTATCCAGTATGACTGTGTATTATAAAGTATGAGAAAAAGGCTTATAGGAACTCAGACTAGTGTATCCATGTATCTTTACTAGTGCCCCCTCTGACCTCTCTTAAACATACCTTCATCCTTTTATTGTACCTACTATACACGATTAATAGAACTAATATAGACAGTGACCACTTGTCAGCCCTTTTGGCCTTTTCTCAGCAGCATATGATTGATTTTTGAATCTGTTCCCCATTGGCCTTTTCTACTGTCTTAGTTGTAATGTAAGGTCTTATCATTGCTTGTCTTGCTTACTGTAATAACCCCATAATATGTTTCTCTGCTACCAGTTTCTTTTCTCTTTATTTTTTATTCACATTCCCACCAGACTCATCTTTCTACAAATGTATATCTGCTTATTATAATGCCTAGTTAAAAACCTTATATCATTTTTCTATTACTCTTTGGAATAAAAGCCAAAACTCAATATGGTATTCTAAACAGACTTGTCCCTGGCCTTTCTTTATTCATTGACTTATTTGATAAATATGTATTGTGTATCTTTTGTGTACATGGGATACAGGGATATGATAGTGATGGAAATAGAACAGTCCTCATTCTCACCTGAACTTGCATTCTTTTACTGTTATTCCTGTGCTTTTAATTACCATCATTCCTGTGCTCTATATTTTCTTAAACACACCACGCATTTTCATATTTCTATGCCTGGGTGATGCTGTTGTTGGAATTTGCTGTGATATTTTGCCTCCCTTCAGGGCGCTTGTATCACCTCCTCTGGGATATTTACTTTCATTTCTCTAGAAGAGAATTAACCATCCTCTACTCTTTGCACCCTTAAAACTTTGTTTATTCCAGTCTAGTGAGAAGACTAACACATTAATAAATGCCATCCGGTGTTGTAGATTCTAAAATGAAGGGGCACAGAGAAGGGCACTGTAGACTATTTTTAACATATCATTAAAGCTATATGACTTCCCCACTAGAATGTGTGTCTGTGAGAGAAGAAAGCATATCTTATTCATCTTTGTGTACTCATTGCTCAGCAAGATCGGGTACATAGCTGGTGCTCAGTGCTTGTAGAACTACATAATTGTTCTCTTTTTCGAGTAGTCTCAAGGTTCTTTTTAACATTTAAACCAGTAATACACATTTGTTTGAGATACAAAGAAGTCATACTTTACTCAGCAGTTTAGTTTGAATAGAGATAATTACCATTTTGGGGTTTTTTTTTAAGGTCAAATGGTATTGGAAATAAGGGATTTGAACTTGACTATTTTGGCACCATTTGTACAATATTTGTTTTGTTGAGATCTTTGACTCTTGTTAGAGGTTTCAATTTCATGTCTTTTAAGGACTATGATTCTGTGCTGCTTTTTTTGTATTACTGCATAGTGAATTGCACATAGCAGATGCTCAATAAATGTGTACCTTCCTCCCCAGCCCGTGTTCCCATCAGCCATCTTTCATATTTTATAGTACACAATCATACCAGATAAGGTCTTGTAGGTCCCTGAATACTGCATGTTGTTTATGCCTTTGTCCTTTACTCACACTGGCCCATGTGCCTGGGCTGTCTTCTTTTTTCCAGCCTACCTTCTAATATCTCCCATCCTCTTCTTTCCCCCTTACTCCCACAAAAAACTCCTAATCCTTCTTCAAGTGTCAGCTCAATTATCACCTCCTGAGGGAAGCCTTCCATGTACTTCAGGAAGGCATAGATACTTCTTCCTTTACGTAGCCTTGGCACATATTACACAGTTTCCAGGATAGTAGTATCTAGTTCTTTATACAACTAAAGCGACCTCTCTTGAGAGAGGGACTATCTCCTGAAAGCAGGGCTGCCTTTCTTTGTTTGAGGGTATTGGCATATAGTAAGCTCACAATAAACACCTGTTGATTGAAAAACAATAATGGTTAACATTATTGAGTATATTGTACTTAGCATCTTAACATGCACAGAGAGCCAGTGAGGTGGATTCCTCATGTTACAGTAGATCTTGAGAATATAAACTAGGTTATAAGAGCTAGCACTAGAACAAATTTATCTGTTGCACCTATGAATAGAGATAGCATGGCTTTTCCTCTTAAGCCAGTTTCCTTAATAACTTGCCCAGTTTTTCACAGAATGCTGTAAACTCTGCTCAGCTCAGTAATTCTGTTAAGACACACAGCTACTACTTTCCTAGCAATCTAGTAGGTGCACTACAAGTACATACCCAGGGTAGGTATGGTCTTGGACTCTGTTAAAGGTATCACTCAGAAAAGCAGTTTTTAATGTATGATTTGCCTGAAAGAGATGCAGCCCATTTCTCTAAAATGTACCAGTGGATTAATCAGATTAACAGACTGTACTTGGAACACAATGCTTTATAAAGCATTGTTAATGTTAATGCTTATCTTAGTGAGTATCTTATAATTACATAAAGCTTATGTTAATAGATATCTTATAATTATACAAAACTTATCCCTTTGTATCTATTGCAAGGATACAGTGTCTTAAGGACATTACTATACTACACAATTTTCCTTTTATACGTTTTCTTGGAAGAAATGTTTTATTAAATTTTTTTGTCAGAAACAATTGTGTTTTTCCTGAGAGATTAGCTTGCTTTTTTCGTTATGGGCAGTGTGAATTGTGTAACTGATTAGGCTTACCTTTTGCATAGCATCATGGAAGGAGTAGATACAAGTTTTTCACCTGCCTATTATAATTATATGGAATATCACAATACATTTAGTTATAAGTTTCATTCTTGACTTCCTTATATTTCCTTATCCTTGTTTTGTTTGTTTTCTTTCTTTTCAAGTAATTCTATCTTCTTCATTTGCATTACATGTATTTCTTAAGTTACGTTAAATCATTTTTTTAAAGTAGATTAAGTATATGCACACAAATGTACATATGAATTTAAATTTCTAAAATAAGTTTAGGTAATAAAAAGACATATCTATCAAGTAAGCTTTTTTTTTTAAAATTTATTTTTGGCTGCATTGGGTCTTCATTGCTGCGCATGGGCTTTCTCTTGTTGCAGCGAGTGGGGGCTACTCTTTGTTGTGGTGCACGGGCTTCTCATTGCAGTGGCTTCTCTTGTTGCGGAGCACGGGCTCTAGGTGCACGGGCTTCAGTAGTTGTGGCACTCAGGCTCAGTAGTTGTGGCTCTCGGGGTCTAGAGCTCAGGCTCAGTAGTTGTGGCGCATGGGCTTAGTTGCTCCATGGCATGTGGGATCTTCCCGGAGCAGAGCTCGAACCCGTGTCCCCTGCATTGGCAGGCAGATTCTTAACCACTGCACCACCAGGGAAGTCCCAAGTAGGCTTTTAAAACAGGTTGCTTCTTCAAGGTTTCATGTTTGCTATTAGTGTTCTATTTTGCTTCAGGGCATTTAGCAAGATTCTTTTAGATTCTTATTTCCTTTTTAGCTCAGTTCAACAATTGTATTAAAGCCTAGTTAGACATGATATGGTTAATATTTTAAATCTATGTAATCCATCTCTTACTCAATTAAGGCACTTGTAATGTTGCAAACGTTGTAATCTAATGTACTATGAGTAAAGTTACATTGAACTTTATAAGTGCAGGACTGAACTCCAGAAAATGTGGGGGAGAGACATGAATCTCTTCCTTCTTTGTGCTAAATAATGATACCCTTTTTAAAAATGTGTATTGATATTGGACTTCGTTCAAAATGTGAATAGTAGGTCATCTAGCATAGTGCTTAAGGACACTAAAGTGTAAATGGTAGATAGTACAGCAGAGTGTGACTAAGGGCACAAACTCCAGAGCTAGACTGCTACAGGTTGACTCACTAGCCATATGACCCAGAGCAAATGATTTAACTTCTCTGTGCCTCAGTTTCCTTGTCTGTAACAGGGGGAATAATAATAGTACCTACCTATTGGAGTTATAGTCTCTGGCATTTAATAAGCATGCAGTCTTGGTTAATAGTATTTTTAATATATAGTATAATATTTTAGAATCTGTGTTGTTTAATTTTTAGGTCTCTTGCAGCTGAATGGGGTAAATATGGAATGAGATTCAACGTGATTCAACCGGGGCCTATAAAAACCAAAGTAAGTTTTGGTTTGCTTATGATCACATTTTGAGGGATTAAGGAGTGAAAGATAGATAGATAGATTCTCATGTGTGCAGGATTTTCCAGCGATACCTTAGTTTGGAGCCCTGGTGGAAGGGAAGAGGGTTTTGCCATTATCCAACATAAGAAATAAGGAGGTGGGCAAGAATACAGCAGCTATACAACTCCTTGATAAGGTCTATTTCAGTGTCGTAATCTTTCTGGGATCTTTTATGCCATCAATTTTGGCATTTTGTCTGATTTGCTTTAATCTGTTATTGTGTTATATTTCTTAATTTTTACTATATTTTAAAGGTTCTTTGACATCCTTTTTTAAAATGGAAATGTAATGAGGTGGATAGACCTAGAGTCTGTCATACAGAGTGAAGTAAGTCAGAAAGAAAAAGACAAATACCGTATGCTAACACATATATATGGAATTTAAGAAAAAAAAAATGTCATGAAGAACCTAGGGGTAAGGCAGGAATAAAGACGCAGACCTACTAGAGAATGGACTTGAGGTTATGGGGAGGGGGAAGGGTGAGCTGTGACAGGGCGAGAGAGAGTCATGGACATATACACACTAACAAACGTAGTAAGGTAGATAGCTAGTGAGAAGCAGCCGCATGGCACAGGGATATTGGCTTGGTGCTTTGTGACAGCCTGGAGGGGTGGGATAGGGAGGGTGGGAGGGAGGGAGACGCAAGAGGGAAGACATATGGGAACATATGTATATGTATAACTGATTCACTTTGTTATAAAGCAGAAACTAACACACCATTGTAAAGCAATTATACCCCAATAAAAATGTTTTTTTTAAAAAAAAGGAAATGTAACTATATTTTAAATTTAAGAGATGCTTTAGAAATTTATCATACAAGCTTGGTCTTGTTATAGGCAACATTTTCTTTGACACATGTCTGTGCCTTTTCACTTTCAAACACTGTTATGCACATCATCTAATTCCCATGTCTCTCTGATTAAAAATCCTTCTGATGGCATGCATTTCACCTGAAATCAGATATTGCAACTCATAATTATCACTAATGCTGTTACAGATGTTGCGTGAAAGGTTCACAGGTTCTCTGTTCTCTCACGTTACCCCAAATGACTTCACTCTCATACTTCTTTTTGTTTCCGTGTAAAGCAAGAATTTATAATCCCAACTGGGATGTTTCTTTGAAGGCCCAGGTGAAATTTGCTAAGTTGTTTCTGTTGTATAAACTGAAAATAATGCAAAGGAGTATTTGGCTTGTAGATGGTTCTGGGGTATTAAATATTAACATGGAGATGGTTGTATTAATTTTTTTAGCAGTTTGAAGGGTGGAAAATGGAAAGAACAACTACCTGAGTGAGTGAAACTTGACTGAATATCTTATTTGTTTGGCACTTATGTAATAAAAAATAATAAAATTAATGGAAAAATAATTTAAAGGCACATATTAAAACACATGATTCAGAATAGCATTGTGCTAAGCACTATCTTATATATAGTCATAGAAACTTCTTTCTAGGACCTCAGTATCTAGGAAAGATCATCTGCATTTTATTATATATTTAACATGTACTTACTGAGTGCCTTCTGTATGCAAAGGTGCTAATAAGAAAGATACAAAAACATTTGTGACAGATGCTTGCCATCAACTTTTAGTCTAGCAGTATAGGTGTAAGTTTTATGCAAATAACATGCATATAGTTTTAAAGAGATTTAAGAAAATTGAAGTATAGAAACTCTCTAGCAAGCACTGATAGAACCAGGATTGGGACCTTTGTCTACCCTTTTTCTTTGATGCTTTATACCTGCCTAGGGAGAGCTGAAGTGCTCTCAAGGAGCCTGTGTGTGCTTGCTATGTCTCATGTCTGTGTTATTGAAGAGAGTTGTCACCTAGACTTACAGGCACTGGTAGAGAAAAAGCCAATTATTTTTATTAATCAACACGCATGCATACTTTATCTTGGTCTGCTCCTTTTTTTTTATTGGAGTATAATTGCAATACAGTGGTGTGTTAGGGTCTGCTCCTTTTTATCATTAACAGAAGGCAGAAATTGTTTGGCAAATTTAGTTAATGTTTTTCTCTCTCTGGAATCTACTTGAATTTAATATTCCTACATACTTGTTTTCTTCCTTTTCTATTATTTTGAGAAGTAAGGAGAAGCAAAGGAATTTCCTCTTAAATATTTCCTATTTGAATCATTTTCCTGTGTTTACTAAATCAAATGACAGTAGCAGCCCTACCTCCACCACACTAAATTTGTACATATTTCAGAGTACTTGCATATGCATTTTCTCATTTCTCAGACAACAATTTTGTGAAATAGCTAAAACAGGCATCCTCATTTTACATATGAAGAAACTAAGGTAAAAGTTATATTTTCTAGTGTTTTTTTTAACATCTTTATAAGAGTATAATTGCTTTACAATGGTGTGTCAGTTTCTGCTTTATAACAAAGTGAATCAGTTATACATATGTCCCCATATCTCTTCTCTCTTGCATCTCCCTCCCTCCCACCCTCCCTATCCCACCCCTCTAGGTGGTCACAAAGCACTGAGCTGATCTCCCTGTGCTATGCGGCTGCTTCCCACTAGCTATCTATTTTACGTTTGGTAGTGTATATATGTCCATGCCACTCTCTCACTTTGTCCCAGCTTACCCGTCCCCCTCCCTGTATCCTCAAGTCCATTCTCTAGTAGGTCTGCATCTTTATTCCCATCTTGCCCCTAGGTTCTTCAGACCATTTTTTTTTTTGATTCCATATATATGTGTTAGCATGAGGTATTTGTTTTTCTCTTTCTGACTTACTTCACTCTGTATGTCAAACTCTAGGTCCATCCACCTCACTACTAATAACTCAGTTTCGTTCCTTTTTATGGCTGAGTAGTATTCCATTGTATATATGTGCCACATCTTCTTTATCCATTCATCAGTTGATGGACACTTAGGTTGCTTTCATGCCCTGGCTATTGTAAATAGAGCTGCAATGAACATTTTGCTACATGACTCTTTTCGAATTATGGTTTTCTCAGGGTATATGCCCAGTAGTGGGATTGCTGGGTCATATGGTAGTTCTATTTTTAGTTTATTAAGGAACCTCCATACTGTTCTCCATAGTGGCTGTATCAATTTACATTCCCACCAACAGTGCAAGAGGGTTCCCTTTTCTCCACACCCTCTCCAGCATTTATTGTTTGTAGATTTTTTTTTTTTAAGGAGAGTTTAAAGATGCTTCCCATTTTTTTTTAAGATGTTGGGGGTAGGACTTTATTAATTAATTAATTTATTTTTGCTGTGTTGGGTCTTCATTTCTGTGCGAGGGCTTTCTTTAGTTGTGGCAAGAGGGGGCCACTCTTCATCGCGGAGCGCGAGCCTCTCAATATAACGGCCTCGCTTGTTGTGGAGCACAGGCTCCAGATGCGCAGGCTCAGTAGTTCTGGCTCACAGGCCTAGTTACTCTGCGGCATGTTGGATCCTCCCAGACCAGGGCTCGAACCCGTGTCCCCTGCATTAGCAGGCAGATTCTCAACCACTGCACCACCAGGGAAGCCCTGTTTGTAGATTTTTTGATAATGGCCATTCTGACTGGTGTGAGATGATATCTCATTGTAGTTTTGATTGGTATTTCTCTAATGATTAATGATGTTGAGCATTCTTTCTTGTGTTTGTTGGCAATCTGCATATCTTCTTTGGAGAAATGTCTATTTAGGTCTTCTGCCCATTTTTTGGATTGGGTTATTTGTTTTTTTGATATTGAGCTACATGAGTCACTTGTATGTTTTGGAGATTAATCATTTGTCAGTTGCTTCATTTGCAAATATTTTCTCCCATTCTGAGGGTTGTCTTTTCATCTTGTTTATGGTTTCCTTGCTGTGCAAAAGCTTTTAAGTTTCATTAGGTCCCATTTGTTTATCTTTGTTTTTATTTCCATTTCTCTAGGAGGTGGGTCAAAAAGGATCTTGCTGTGATTTATGTCATAGAGTGTTCTGCCCATGTTTTCCTCTAAATATGATGGTGACTGGCCTTACATTTAGGTCTTTCATCCATTTAGAGTTTATTTTTGTGTATGGTGTTTATCTCTGGGCTTTCTATCCTGTTCCATTCTGTTTTTGTGCCAGTACCATGCTGTCTTGATTACTGTAGCTTTGTAGTATAGTCTGAAATCAGGGAGCCTGATTCCTCCAGCTCTGTTTTTATTTCTCAAGATTGCTTTGGCTATTCGGGGTCTTTCGTGTTTCCATGAAAATTGTGAAATTTTTTGTTCTAGTTCTGTGAAAAATGCCATTGGTAGTTTGATAGGGATTGCATTGAATCTGTAGATTGCTTTGGGTAGTAGAACCATTTTCACATTGTTGATTCTTCCAATCGAAGAACATGGTATATCTCTCCATCTATGTGTATCATCTTTAATTTCTTTCATCAGTGTCTTATAATTTTCTTAGTTTCAGTTGTTTTTGGTGTCTGTCCTCAGTGGCTATGGTTGGTTCAGTGGGTTGTGTAGGCTTCCTGGTGGATGGGAGTGGTGCCTGTGTTCTGGTGGATGAGGCTGCATCTTGTCTTTCTGGTGGGCAGGTCCACGTCTGTTGGTGTGTTTTGGGGTGTCTGTGGCCTTATGATTTTCGGCAGCCTCTGTGCTAATGGATGGGGCTCTGTTACTGTCTTGCTAGTTGTTTGGCATAGCGTGTCCAGCACTGTAGCTTGCCGGTCATTGAGTGGAGCTGGGTCTTGGCGTTGAGATGGAGATCTGTGGGAGATTTTTTGCCGTTTGATATTACATGGAGCTAGGAGGTGTCTTGTGTACCAGTGTCCTGAATGTGGCTCTCCCACCTCAGTGGCACAGCCCTTACTCCTGGCTGGAGGACTAAGAGCCTGTCCTCCACATGGCTGAATCACTGCAGAAACATTCTGGAAATGAAGCATGCTATATTCCTAAGCCCATTTAGAAATACCTTGGAGAAGAATCATGGAGTCCCTCCAATCTGGTTTTCCTTTTTCCTTCTGTCCTTTCTAGTGGTTTTTTAAAGGTCAATATTGGGTAAAATGAATATGGAAGAATTTGGCAAAACTCTCTGTTGCTTACAAGTACTAAGGTATGAACAGGTTGCCATAGTAACATTCCATTTACTGCAAATTTGTTTCTTAAATAGGAAAGAGGTTGTATTAAAAAAAAAAAAAAAAAAAAGCAACCTAATTATTTTCTTAATTCCTAAGGGTGCCTTTAGCCGTCTTGACCCAACTGGAGCTTTTGAAAAAGAAGTGATTGACAGAATTCCCTGTGGTCGGCTAGGAACTGTGGAAGAACTTGCAAATCTTGCTGCTTTCCTTTGTAGTGATTATGCTTCTTGGATTAATGGAGCTGTAAGCATTGTTGTCTCTCAACTTTTTTGGGAGGTGGATTTGGCGTGGGGAGGTGGATTGTAGAACCAATCCTGACGATGTTGAATGTAAATATGATTTAAAGTATTTAATCAGCTGTATTTAGTATATTATTTATAATATAGAAATATTAATATATATTGTTTAGCTTATGGAGTTGATTCATTGATAAATTAATTTTATTAAATGTAAATCACTCTGGTAGACATGCCTCTAAGATGAACTTTAAGATTGGGTATAATTTGAAATTGTAGAAATGATGGAGAGAGGATTTTAAAGAGAGTAAATCAATTTAGGTTTAAGCATCAGTTTTGTCCTTAAAATTTAGGCTTTGATTGAAAGTGCCAAGGAGATATTCTATCCAGTTAGGAGGGAGAAATGGCTAATGGTTCAGAAACTTTTTAAAAGAAGTTAGTTTCACAGCTTTTATTATTATTTTTCAGGTAATTCGATTTGATGGTGGTGAGGAAGTACTTATTTCAGGGGAATTCAACAGTCTGAGGAAGGTAATGCCATTTTGTGAGTATAATATAATATTGGCAGTGAGGATACTAAGCTTTAAAAACACACAAGAACCTCATTAAATTGACTTTTTCTTTTTGTGGTAGGTCACCAGGGAGCAGTGGGACACAATAGAAGGACTCATCAGGAAGACGAAAGGCTCCTAAGACTACTCTGGCCTTCATCTTGGTTATAATGGAAATTATACAAACTGTCTATAACCTGTTGAATATTTTCAAGTCTAATAAATTGCTACTTAGCAAACATTGAGCGTGTATTATGTGCTAGGCCAATGGTAGGTAGATCTTGTATATTAAAAGATAAATAAGATGGGCTGTTGTTCCTTTAAAGAATTTTTTAAAAATAAAAAGAGGAAAGTGAGTGAAGGCTTTTGATAGAGGTGAAACGAGACTGGAAGTGCAGAGAAAGGAACAGATATATGTAACCTGGAAAAATCAGGAGAAACTTAATGGTGAAAGTAGTATTTGAATTGTATATTAAAACTATGTCTTTGGTGATGGTGCCTAAAAGAAAGTAGAGGATTTACAGTAAATCTAATGGACTCTGTCTTTTCAGTGTATTTCCTTTTCATTGGACTTATGAATTGTCTTCTTTGGATAGCTCAGTATTAATTCAAATAAGTTCTTGCCAGGACCTATTTTGTAGCCAGACATTTTATTTGGTACTGAGAATAAAACATGAATAATCTATAGCCTTTGCCCTCTTAAAACTCATTATCTAGCAGGATAGATAGACCTGTAAATAATTATTTATGATTCATTGTGATAAATATTCCAGCAATGTTAAAGTGTGGAGGGGGAAGTAATTCAATCTGTCTCCAGAGTTTAGAGAAAGTGACACCTAGGAGACAGCATTCCATCTCAGCTTTTAAAGTATATATTCACTATGAATTTATGGTCACCAGGGGGTGGGGAGGTGGGGAGGGATAGACTGGGAGTTTCAGATTGACATGTACACATTGTGATATTTAGGATAGATAGCCAGCAGGGACCTTCTGTATAGCACAGGAAGCTCTGCTCAATATTCTGTAATAACCTAAATGGGAAAAGACTTTGAAAAAGAATAGAAAAAAAATTTTTTTTTAATAAATTATTGTTATAAAAAAATAAAGTGTACTGGAATAGGAAGTGCTAAAAAAGATAAAGTATATATTCTCATGTAGAGAAGATGAACAAAGCTCATAAAATATTTTTATGTATAATTTCATTTCATTCCATATTTGGTTTGACTAATTTGTCATCCTAAGAATCAAATAATAAGAAAACCACAGTCTCAAGTGTATATAGCTATAATTTTGAGTTTATGTTAAAAAAAGTATTTTGCTTTCATAGGAATCATTCATTACATGCTCACTAGACTGACTTTCCCAATTGCCTGAATTACCAAGAGAGGGGACCAGCTTCTATCTTACCTCCTCTGAATAGATCTGAAAAGGAATCTAGTTTTCCTGTTTGAATTTATATGCTGTAAGCCTGATATGCAAATCCTTATTATATTGACAGTTAATTTTGTGCATAAGTTACATTAAATTGTGTACATAAATGGTTTAGAATGAGTGGCCTTGACATTTCCAATAATTTTGCCTTTCACTGGGGTACCATACCCAGTCTCCATTTTACCTTTAACACTAACCATAGTTTTCCTCTCTTCTATCTACATCTTTCTTCTTTATTTTTAAATTATCAATACTCTGTGGTATAGGAATAAAAAGTGCCAGTAGTTATATAAATTACCTTTTGTAAGTTTCATCACTTCTTATTTTCTTCATGATAAAATTCAGGATTATAATATCTGCTTCACAGGGTTGTTATGAGGATTAAGTGAGATGAAACAATTAAAAACACCATGTAAATGTAAAGCACACAAATGAAAGACAAGGCCCTCCTGTTTTTCTACTCTTTGATTTTTAAGACATGATTATCATAGAAAATGTGAGAATACAAAAGAATAAAAAATTTAAAAACTAACTTCCTAAAGAAAACTTCTATTAATACTTTGGTATAGTTATTTTCAACCTTTTGCCTTTTTTCATTTAATTTTTATTTTTTATGAAACTAATTTGTTTATATAATTTATATAGGGAAGAGTACTAGTGCAATCTCTGCTCCAAAGCTATCTTCCCATGTAACTATCTTCAGCTCTTTTAACCATTTTTTTGGTTTGTATTTTTGGGGTTTTTTTCTGGAATATACATTCTTCCCCATCCACTAATTCTACAAATATAACCATATCCCTATTTTTGGTTAAATTTATATTCAGTGTTTACATTTTTATAACTTTATTAATATTGCTTTTTCCTCAATGTTTTCTCAACTTCCCTACTTCTTTTTAACCTACTTCATTTTAACAGTTGAGATTATATGATAAGTCAGATCCTGTTTCTCATAAATAAAAGATTTTTTTATATTTCATTGTTTATATGTATCATACTTTGATTTTTTATTCTTAGAATTAGTTAAAAAAAATTTTGGTATAGTATATAAAACTGTGATGAATATCTTTATGCATAAAACATTTTTAGAGTTTGGAATTTTTTCTCCTGATAGATTCCTGGGAGTAATATTATTAGTCAAAGTTATGAAGCTTTTAGAGACTCTTGATACACATTTCCAAATTGCTATTCCTGAGATTTGTATGGGTTTAAAAAACCCTGAGCTATGTGTGCTAGTGCCAATTTCAACAAATACCTACCAACATGGGGTAGTTTCACTTTCAAACTATTTGCCAATTTCATAAGTAAAAATTGATAGCTCCTTCAAACATGTATTTATTTAATCATTAGTGATAATATTTTTCTATACTTAATGAATGTCCTGTTTGTCTTTTTACCTCTTAATGGGGTATCATAAAAATTTTGACTTGTCTGAGTTTGTATACAAATTTTTCTTCCATTGATCATCTCTTAGAGTTTGCTTCATTATTGTATGTTATTACAAATGATGAATGAAGAAGCAAAGCTTGCAGGCATGGCAGGGAGGACCAGAAGAGAGATCATGGTAATATCATTTGACTGAAATTTCTTCTTAAGAAAAATTTCTTAGGAAGTCTGAAAGAGAAACAAACATTATTGATGGATAGTCACTATATTTTATGACACAACACCTTTGGGCATCAATGTTTTACCGTAAGAATTATTACTTTTTCACACTACTTAGTAACTTCTCCAAGAGTCCTGCTTCTAATGCGTTAACAGAAGAGTTAATACTCAGAAAATTAAAGTGAGGATTATTGGTAACAATATCACTTATCTTAGAATTAATGTATGAAGACATCCCCAGGAAATGTTTCAGGTAAGGAGTAACAGCTATTGTTACTTTGTTCTTGAGGAAAACTAAAGCAGTGAGAATTTAAGTGACTTTGAATAATAGAATTTTAGACCTGGAAAAGTCTTAGAAGATAGTACTCTCAACCCCTTCATTTTATAGTTAAGGGAACTGAGGCTCAAGGAAGTTGTGACTTGGCCAGGGTCACATAATTAGTCAAGCTCATGTCTCCTCAACTGGACCAGTTTCCTGGGATCATAATTTAAACCAAGAGACAATAATAGGGTCTTTATGAGATACAGTTCTATTGCAAAATCCTTCAAAGGAAAAAAGCCCATTAATTTTTTGGAGGGAGGGTTCTTGATCAATTTTATTTTGTTGTAATTGAACATAAAAATATTTATTAGACTTTCATAAATTCATTCTCAACTTCAATCCCTTTAATTTTCTTCTAAGGTCTTACATTTCTCAACTGTACAGTAAAATAATCCTTGGATTTGGAGACAGAAAAATGGCGCTTAGTATAAAATCTCAGCCCCTTAACACTAGCATAGGTGATCTTGCCTCTCTACCTTATACACTCTCCCCTCACACAGGCTCTGTCACAGCAGCTTTCTTTCTGTTCCTTAGGATTGTTCAACCTAGGGCCTTTGCACTGGCTGCTTATTTGTCCTATGAATGTACTTTTCCTTATCTTTATATGGCTGGCTTCTTCAGAGAGGCTTCCCTATATCCCTATTTGCACACCATTAATTTTTAAAAACTTTAAAGTGACCTATGATTTCTAAAAGTACTCAAATCATGAATTTTCACAAAGTGAATATGCTTTTATAACCGCTAACCAGGTGAGAAACAAAATATCACCAGGAATCCAGAAGCCTTGCTTATGTCCCCCATCATGACTCCATTTCTCTCCCTAAAACTAACCACTATCTTGACTTGTAACCTCTAAGCTAAGCTGCTTTTGAAGTTTATATAAGTAGAATTACACAACATGTATTCTTCTATTGCTGGCTTACTTGCTTATGCATTCTCATTGTTACATAACATTCCACTGTATGAATATACCACAATTTATTTGTTCTGCTATTGTTGGACATTGGGTTGTTTCTAGTTTGGGCTATGTCAAATACAATGCTGCTGTGAGCATTTTTTTTTTTTTTTTTTTTTTTTGGTGAAGATAAAACATAGAAGTGAAATTGCGGGACTGTGAAGTGTGTATATGTTCAAATTTAGTAGATACCGCCAAATGGCTTTTCGAAGTCTTCACAACCTCCCATCAAGCAGTGTGTAAAAATTTCCATTGTGCCACATCCTCATCAATACTTTTAGCATTCAAAAATCTCTAACTTTAGCCTCTCTGATGAGTGCATGGTAGTATTTCATTTATTTTAATTTGTATTTCTCTTGATTACTAATAAAGTTGATTAGTTTTTATTTTGGATATTTAGATATCCTTTATTTGTGAAATGCCCATTCAACTTTCTTATATATTTTCTGTTGTGTTATGTATAAACATTATTTTTAGGAATAATGTTTATATATTTTGGATATGTACCTCTGTCAGTGTTACAAATTGTTGGAGGAGGTCATCGAGAGGACGTGACTGCAGGTCGACCCAAGAGCTGAATCTAGGCTCCTCACTCCCTCCCTCGTTCTGGAATGTAGATTTGAGCCACCGTTCCCACAGCCAGAGCTATTTCAAGGAAGTAGCCTTGAGTGAGTAAGGTGCTGTTGAGACCATCTGGATTGAACTATGACTGAACCCAGTTTAAAGGCTCTAGAAACTTTAAATTCTGGTGGGCAGGTGTAGAGATCTACTCATTTTACACCCAAGCCGAACCTTGTACATAGGTTTCCTTGCTTATTAAACCTGCCACCTGCCAATCTGGAGTGGTCTGACTCTTTCTTAGGTCTCTCCTTGTCCTCCATGTACTGGGGCCAGTTTCAGATTTCACCTGGGGAACTCTCAAGGTTGTGAGCCAACATAAATATCTTCTCACACTCTGATGTTTGGTTTTTCAAACTACAAACAAATTTACTCTCTTAATAGTATATTTTTGGGAACAGAGTTCTTAATTTTAATAGAGTCCAATTTCTCAATCTGTTTTTTCATAATTGCTTAAGGAATTTTTCCATGCATGAGGTATTAGAGATACTCTCTTGTCTGCATATACTTCCCATTTATGTTTAATAATATACTTGGAATGAATTTTGTGATATGAGGTAGGCATTATATAAGCTATCTTCCATTTGCCCTTTCAGATTCATCTTCCATTCTTCATTCTGTTCTCTGCTCCAGGGGGCTGGCCTGTCACTCATATGTAATTGTGACTGATTTCGCTGAGTTATAAGAATTTCTTTTCCTGGTAGTGCTTGGGAGTTAAAGTCCACCATGATAGGCCAGGTGCTGGATTCGTTGCCATTATTACTATAAGCACTCTAGGAAGTTCCCTCAGATATACTCCTATCAGACTTTTTCTTGTTGCTTTTCTTTCTTTTTCCATGCTATTATTGTAAGAGTACCAAACCTGGTCTAGTTATGGAGTATACTTTATAATGGATACTTGTTTTCCTACAGATGAAATGTAGGAAAATTCTATATATTCTTCCTATTCCTCTGGAGAACATCTTTCATACAGAAATATTTGATTATGTCTGTTGGGCAAAGAGCTACAAATATTTGGATTTTTTGAGATTTCTTTGTAAATCTTAATGCCAGAGGCACATATTAATTCACTGAGGCATCCAATAATGCACTGAGTCAGGCAGGTTTACATTTATTTAGATTTCCTAGGCTGTATTAATTTCAGTAACCTACACTTCCCTGAATTGATCATGGGCTACGTATTCACTGACTTTTTGAGGAAGAAAACAAATATACAAGATTATTAGAGTTATTTTCCTTTTTATTTATTCTTAGTAGTTAAATTCAGCCTAAGGTCAGTGCTTCCATTCACACACTAGAAGCAAAGCCAGTCTACTACCGCCATCATATGAGAAATTTTATTTTTTGGCAATCTCTTTTCTGTTCATTCTTTAGGGAAAGAGAGACCTCACTTTTTTGTTATTTATATGAATTGAGAAAATCAGTGCAGAATTTATAGAATGGGGACATTCAAAGTGACCCAGAACCATTAACTCTTCGGCAGTAACTTTATAAATTTCAAAGAGACACATCTCTCATAGTTCCCTGGTTCACATCAAAAAATGAGAAATCGCCAACCATAACATGTCAACTATAACCAGTATAGTGTATTCTAGCTACAAATATATGAAATTATGACTTGGATGTGGGTCAAAAGAATGTTTTAGAGTCACCCTTGCTACATAAGATAAATGATTGCATTAGCATTTCTCCTGAGATGTTCTTTTTAACTCATTTGAAACTATTCGCAGATAGAAATAGAACTATTTTGAATGCTGATCTCAAAATGAAATATAGAATTCACAGAATACACAAAATTATTGATGATATAACATTCAACAATCAGGGTGCTATGAATTTTAAATTAAAATTCAATTATGTAGTAAAAATAGAGTTGTTGTAGCTAGAAAAAAAAAAAAAATTCAGAGGCAGCAGTTACCCTTGGTGGAAATGAACAGTTCTACATAAAAAGAAAATCCAGAAAGAATGCAAACTAAACACCAGGATACCTGATATATATAATTTAATCAGATAGTACATAGACTGTGACATAAAAACAGCAGTTTACTAGAATAATTATAGTCTGCAACACATGAAAACTGTTTAGAAAATGGGTTAAGGTCATACTCTGACAGTAGACTCGGAAATACAAACGTAGAAGAAGACAGATTTATGCATTGTCTGCTGCTGCCTTTCCTTGTCATCAAATCAACTTGAACCAATAGATTGGTGTGGATTCAAGCAATAGGTGTGTTGTTGGTTAATTGACTAAATCTTGCCTAGTGAGACTGTTAACCACATAGAGCCATAGTTAGCTAACGATTGATATTTTGGTATTTTAGATACAAAAGCACATTTCTTCTAATTGGAAACACAGCTTAGAACTACTTTGTGGGGCAGATTTACAATTGTCTGAAATAAGAATGCTTGGCTTGTTATGTATGTATAATTCTTCTATTCAGTGACAAATGCATTTACATATCAGAGACTAGGATTTTAGAGATTAATCCTGGTGGAGTTTTTAGGGAAATCTTGTCCAACTATATTTATGGAAGCAAGAATATGTTAGATTATTTTATTTTAATTGGGTGTATTGACTGGCCTAAGCATAGACATTCTCCTTTTCAAATGTACAAAAAATGTACGTTACAAAGAGTATAGAAACAAACTGAAAAGAGTGTGCCACACATCCTGGATAATTATCTATATGCAGTTAAATTTACAGATACAAAACAAAATACAGCCTACTCCCTTATAGTGCACAGTTATTTTTTAGATACAATGTACTGCTAGTAAGTGGTCATGGGCGTCAATTCTAGTTGTCCCCAGCAGAGAGAATAAGAGCAAGATCCGTTCGGTACAGCTTCCCTCCATCCGATAAAGCCATTATGCTTTTCTTGTACATTGGAATATTATTAATATCCAGATCCTATATAGAACACAGAATGTATTATAATCCAGTTAAACATGGAAGTGAATTAACCACTGTCAAGTGATAAAATGTGAGATGAAACTGCTTGTTACATCAATCCATCAAGAAAAGAGCTGGATTAAATTCTTATACAAATGTGGATAAATCACAAGGTTGTTTTTGAAATCTATTTATCACAGTTAAACACTGATTCAGGCTAGTACCAAATCAGGTTAAGAACTGAAATCTACTTCTGCTCCTCTATAAATTTTTAAAGTAGATTCTCCAAAATGGATGTGAGGTTGCTTCTAGATGGATCCATCAAGTCTGCTTAAGAAGTGTGGCAAGGTAACTAGATTACCTGTTTATTCTTCTCACATAGGTCCTTCAGTAAAGCATCCAGTTCATTTTCATCTATGTATCCATTGCCATCCTAAGGGAGGA
Organism: Aethalodelphis obliquidens; assembly: GCF_003676395.1. Classification (NCBI taxonomy): domain Eukaryota; kingdom Metazoa; phylum Chordata; class Mammalia; order Artiodactyla; family Delphinidae; genus Aethalodelphis; species Aethalodelphis obliquidens. Next base: position 375,722 of record NW_020837983.1, read on the forward strand.
GTAATAAAACAGTATATAAGCAAACTCATCCATAATAATGGAGAATGTAGTAAATTGGAAATAATTGAAATCCTCAGAAAATCTTCCTACTGCAAACTTGGCAGATATTCTAACCTCTTAGGTCAGGCACTCAAATTTTTAACTGTTCCCAAGTTCCAAAATAGATATGAATTCCCTCTCATTCAGCATCTTATATTTGTAAAATGCTTTGAAATTTTCAAAGTGATTTCACATTTAATATTTCACTTTATGTTAACAATATCACCACCTTCTGTTGAAGTAATTAATATTTTCATTAAATTTTTCATTAAATATTTTCATTAAAATTTTTCATTAAATATTTCAAATTTCAAATATTTTAATATGAGTGAGGACATAGGCTTGGGGAACCTATATCACTGGCTTGATGTCACATCAGGCAGTGGAAAGGCTGTACTAGAGCCTGCAGAGGACTGATTTGGTCCAGGAGTAGAGAAATTAGAAGAAACAAAACATGTTAACTAGTGACATCATACACAACCTTTCCTCACACACATGATCTTACCATACACTTAATGGGAGGATTCTGCTGGATATTTTCATTGGCTTAATCCTCATTCTACCCTGCAAAGTGAGTATTATTATCTCTTGGTTACAAATGAGGAAACTGAGGATCAGAGGAGTTTGGTATCTTATTCAAAGCCTCACAGGAGATAAATTGTTGCATGGGATTTGAATCAAATTTGTCTAATTCGGGATATAACATAACTCATTTCCCATGACAAGAATAAATTGGCTGAGTAATTTTAATAGCTCATGTTTCTTTTAATATAACCTTGAGTTTGAGGTTAACCCTTCCTGAGCATTTTCCAAATTTTTCTAAAGAATTAAATTATAGATAAGAAAAATTTTTTACCTGATCATATAACTCAAAAGCTTTATTGAACTCTTTCCCACACATTTTGACTCCCTAAATGATAGAGAAGAGAGCAAAGATTAAAATGCAACTATTATATTCCATCGTGTTTCCCTTGGCAAATATCCCACATTCTAACCTTTTGAGAAAAATATTATTTATGGTAGAGAAAAAGAGAAATACCTGAAATTTAAGAAGAAAATTCTCCTGCACTGGCAGTAACCTTTTGAGAGAAAAACATTATAATACATTAGATTTTTGACAAGGATCAGCTTTTTATAATAATATTTGCATAGTTCCTAAACTCACCTGGCCATCTCAGTTAATTCCAGCTTCCCATCATTATTTGAATCAAACAATTTCAGCTGAAAGACAGAATGCATTACTGTAGCCATTGAAGAATTATTTATTGCATTAAGGAGAAGGAAATTCAAAATAAAGCAGTTTGAGTTATCAATTACCTATGTAGACAGCAGAATTCTAGAAACTAGCATCTATTAAACTTTCAGTGCAAAATTTCTATTCTATGACCTGTGTCAATTGCCAAAATTTACCATAACAATATAGAATAGTCAGAGTAATAGTGATCTTAGGCTAGGCTTCTGGAACATAATCATTTATTTTTCTTGCAAATATGTGTTTATATGTATCAAGATGTGGGATAGATGGTGTTTGGCAGTACATAGCACATCCTGAAACTTTCCAAATAATAGTATGAAAATTAATATTTAATTTGTTTCTCTCTTTTAGAGCATCAAAGAGTACAATCAGAATAAGCAGATAATATGAATAAATCCTCAGAGAACAAATTTTTGAGTAAGTTTGAATTGTTTTATTTTGCCTTGGGTACTAGGTACTCAATAAAGCTCCTTACCTCCCCATTGCACTTACATACACATCATATACCAAGACACAGCCAGGTATAAACACATTCATACCCATATTTGGGAAGCATTCACATTTTAGAAAGTTGCAACTACTGTTCTAATATTTTATATAGAAGGACTACATATAAAACAAAATATATAAAATATGTGAGAAAGTGGCATTATTTTTGTTTTTAAAGAAAGGAGTGTGATCATAAGGGATATAGGTTTGATGAGGTCTCTTTAGGGAAAAAAAGAAGGGCATTCTGTGGTCTGAGATGTTCTAACAATCCTTTGTAGGAGGTAGATTTTTTCAGGATCTGTTACTAATGCAACATTTTATAGTCCATTGACTATAAAAGTTCTAAATTGTCACGGTGTCTGCCAAGATACTGGACACCAGATCACACAGTTTAGTGTCCCCAGGGAAATATTTCCCTACAAATATATTTAAATTTTAATTAGTTCTTGATTAATCTGCTTCCTGGATTTGAGCTTGTTTATGACATTTAACCAGATAGGCCAGGCCAATTCAACAGGGGGAAAACTCCCATCTGAGTGGTTTTAAAAAGGCTGCTTCAAATTTCTACTTGGAAAGGAGTCTTTAAGTAGACATCCTTTAAGATTGGCGCAAAACAGAAAATTGATAAATGTAGGTTATTGTCCATTTCCCAAAAGTTATTCAGAGTGTAGATCTGCCCATTGTAACACGTGTATGTTAGTGCTGTGGTAAGTGGCAATGTAATGAGGAATTAAAGAGGACACTTCCTTACAGTGAAAACTTTTTTGATTGCTTTGAAACTAAAGATTAGTCCCACTTTATAATAAATATCACTATATACTGAATAGGGCAATAGTAAAGTTCTAGTGGGTTTTTTTCCCCCACATAAAAGTAGGCTGACAGGCTGAAAGTAAACCTCAGTTACATCAAATATGATCAAACTCTTTATAAAATTATTTCTCAGGAAAAAATTCGAACTCCTTTATTGGTCTAAAATAACATAATTGTTATAATAGGCACTTATGTTTTATAAGTTATTTATATCAATGAGGTAAGAATTCACTGTACATTTATAGTACTTAAAGTGTGTATAAATATATGTACTGATCTGGATAATTTAAAACTGTCTGAATTTCAAGAATTAAACAATTAAAATAATGTTGCCAAAATATTGGGCCATGGCTTAATCAGTTTGGCAAAGGCTTTTTCCTCATAGTCCTAATGCTGTGAATCAAAATGAACAAATTTTACCCACTTGGAAGTTAATTAACTTCATGGGCATTGTATTATTTTATCTGGAATTTTATAAATTTATTCATTCATTCTTCAAACATTAAGTGCTTATGTGTAAAGCAATTTTCTTCACTCTATTATCAATATTCTAAAATAGTTTTTGGTTATACTATTTACCACAGCATCAAGCTCAGGGTGTATTTGGACTTCCTCACCCAAAGCACCAAGACAATATTCCAAAATAACAAGATTCAAAAGAAAGAAGGAGGAAATATCCATTTTTAGTCACTCAGTGAATAAGGTAGCCAGAAGTTTTCTTTAAACTCTAACAAAATCAATGATTTCCTAAGACATGATAAAAATGGATTCAGAATCTCTATAATAAATGAGTTTTTGGTGATATAATTTATATATCTATAATGTAACTTACATATATATGTGATATAATTACACTGGTTTGTAAGAAAAACAAGTGATATTTTGATAGATGAAAATTACCTACCTCCACAAGAAAGGAAATGCTCATATGCTGAGCCTTAAAGCCAGCCTTACAATACACTTGTAGCTTTCAGCCTTACAAGGTATAAGCATCCCTAGGTATTTCACTTTTGAAGTGAAATGATACCTATGTGAATGTGATGCCCACACCATGGCTTGTTTATTTCATCCTGTGTAGACTTGGGAATTAGCCAGAACACAGTAATATTTCATAGGCTCTTGGCTGTAGTCTTTTCAAGATCAGTCTTACCATTAGGTCTGTATACTCAGCTAGTTTTTTATCATCAACAGTCTTGTTTGCTTTTTCCAGAAGGTCCTTTAGAAAGTTCTGTTAAGACAAAAAAGTCAGATAAATTTCATCAGTAACAAACAATCTGCTTTCATTTCAGCCTGCCTTGAAATGGAACACCCCAGGAATACAAAGGAAGTCTCTTTTTGAGGGTAGAACCGGGTAACTGGAGGAGCTTAGAAGGGAGGTACTCTTGGCGTTCCAGCAGTTCTCTTTGACTGAAAACTGATCTGTCACAGTCTGCTATGCTATGCTATGCTTTTATGATTTCAATTAAAGAAGTATCTGGATTGTACACCATGTAGGAATCAGAGTAAAGACTTGTAAAACCAGCCAGCCCAATGGATGCATTTCTACCTAATGCTATCTTCACAAATACTCATGTAACTCTTCTCCAAGAAACACAAGGGACCCCCTTAAACCTTTGTAAGATATGTGAACAATTATCAGTAAAGAAGGTGGAGACCTACCCTTAATTTCAAGTGCATTTTCTGCCCTCACAAGCTGTATTTCCACATCAGTTTATAGCCAATATGAAGTACATTTCACCAGAGGGCTTTTAGGCTTGATGCGGTACAAATCACCTTGGTTAGAATGTTTCAGCTGACTGTTCAAACTAAAACAGTTGGCTGCAGATGTTACCTAATCTTTGAAGGACATATGAATCACATCAAAGTAGAGATTAATGTGGGAAGGATGAAAAAAGATGATTATTAATTTGACAGTTGAAGTTTAGGAGTGAATTTAATTTTTTTTTACCAGAGAAATAAATTAAAGCTTTCAAAAACTTGCCATATAAATGACAGTGTAAGTACTTAATATAAAAGTCTTTCATTTTGTCTAGTGCTGTTCATTTGCAACTTCTTTATTTGTTCAGAAAATGAATTAATGCAATTATGGAAAACTGAGCAGATATTATGTCCAAACATTATTGAAGGGTTGGGTTTCTTCAGTTTTTCAGTTATCTCCCTCCCAGATTTTCTAGCTCTGCTGGGCTGATTTAACTTCATTATTTTCAAGGAAGGAGACCTTTTTCTTGGTTTGATAAATTTAATTTCACTTCAAACATTCCACTTCAAATTCAAAGTAAAGCATGGAAAATTCAAAGTTATCTGTTGGGGGGTGAATTTTACTTTTGAACCATATGAGGCTTTTGTCAGAGACTAATTGGGTTAAAAATCCTCATCAGAGACTAAAACGGTGGTCACAAAAATAGCCTGGGAGAAACCTCGGGATGCTGAGATTCAAAGTCGTGTCTGAGAGCAAGCAATGTTTTACTCTATTACGGATCTTAAAATTAGCTTTCTTGAAAGATCCATTAAAAAAGAATGCCAACTTATCTTCAAAATTCCCCAGAGAGGAGTACTTCTATTTAGAATCTCTTCTGAGAATAAAATTTAGAATAAAGAAGGCCAGTATTTGAAATGAGCTAAAGTTTCATTATGAACTTGAAATGATATTTGGAAGAATTTTTTTTTGGTCCAATAGAATAAAAACACAATAGTTTAACTGTCACCTTGTGGGTAACCTTGTGGGTTGCTGAGTTGCAAATTTGTGAAAGACATTGTTTTTGGTGATTTCACATGAAAAATGTTTACATTTCTAAGTGTTTTTATTTTTTAAGATGTTATTACTATTATTTCCCTTTCTTAAAAATTTTTAAAGAAATTTAAAAATATTAGTTTTTTGGCTGTGCCACGAGGCATGTGGGATCTTAGTTCCCCTATCAGGGATTGAACCCATGCCCCCTGCAGTGGAAGCGTGAAGTCTTAACCACTGGAGGGCCAGGGAAGTCCCTGTAAGTGTTTTTAGTTAAATATGTTTTAGCAATTTTGCAGTGGTACAAATATATGTAACTCAAACCATGTTAAACTATGACCAGGAAACTGTGTTTGATATTCATGTTTCCCTACATAATAGCAGAAGAGGTAGTTCTTGATGACTGAAGCTTGAAAATGTTTGGCCTTGTGGGGAAAAAAAAAACATTATTATCATTATCAGATATTCTGTGTCCAAAACCAGGTTCTTTTCCCAGGCAGCTGTGTACTCTTTAAAAATTATCTAATCTCTCTGAATTTCAGTTTCTTTGTTTGTATAATGGGAATTATAATACCTCCCTTGTAACTATTCTGTGAGGATTAAATGTTAAAATATATTTTAGGCATCTAGTACTATGCCTGCCACATAGTAGGTGCTCAGTAATTATTAATTTGCTTGCCTTTTAGTCACTCTATACCATGAAGATAGAGAAAATAGAGTCTTCCAGACTGAGAAGTATTGAGGTCAATTTAAAGAAATGAGAGAAAGATGCTTCTATATTTCTGAAGGCTAGTAAATTATTGAGTTCATGAATAATATAATTTATACTGTGCCTGTATTTCACAAAATCTTCCATGTGCAACATCTTACTTGACCTTCACAATAAATCTGAAAGGAAGGTATTATTACCCCCACATAAAAGATGAAATAAATCAGGCAGAATGATATAGAGATTTGTCCAGAGATAAGACTTGATTTCAGACCTCTTTGTCTTTTCCTTCATATCTTCTTCCTCCCCCACCAGCTCTTATATACATCTGTGAGATATGAATTGATAAATTTAGTTTCAAAGTTGCAGTTTTTCGGAAGTTTGATTATATTAGGACTTTGTTTTTATTGCTGTTACTGAGAGGCAGTAAGCTAGGGGTTTTGGAAACAGATGAGTTTAAAGATCACAGTTCTATGTCTTATTTCTGTGTAGCCTTCAGTACATCACTTCTCTTAACTTTTTCCTCACAGGGGTAATACTAATCTCAAAGAACTCACGTGAAGATTAAATGTGTGTAAAGCACCTGGCATACAGTAGGTGTCCAATAATTGTTTATCTTGAAAGAGAAATCTATTTATATAGCTGTTTCATTTATAAAATAAAATGCCAAATTTTAATGAAAATAACCAACTTATTTGGCTTAGTATATCATTATCTATCTATCAGCTACCTCATATAATAATTTGTATGTATCACAGAGAATGCTAATTTTACATTGCTGAACAGAATTTCAAGAAGTACTTGAAGTCTCTTTTTTGATCTGGTTCTTTATTAACAACTGGAAGAGTGGGTGAAAATGCGCCATTGCTCAACATTAGTTTCTTTTGTGGGAGGCTTTTTAAAAAGCTACAAAGTTCATAATTATATTTGACAGGAAAAAACTTACATGTTTTTACTTGCTTACCTTAAGCTCCTCAGTTTCTATGAAGCCACTGTGATCAGTATCATATTTTCTCCATGTCTGTAAATTATTTTGGATAAGGAAAACCAAATATATTAAAAAAAAAAGGCAGCCATTTTCCTATTTTAAGTAGCTTTCTGAAAACATTATTCAGTGACAGAGCTTTCTTATACCTTCATGAATTCCTCACAGGACTTCAGCTGCTGGCATCGGAAGAGCAGCAGGAAGTTCTCTTCTGTGGGTAATACATGAGCCAACTAGAAAAGATTTAAAAAGTTGTTGTAAGGAGCTTGAAAGCAAGTCTCTCACATTTCCTGCTCTTAGGTTTTCTTAACATAGTTTTATTACCTAGAAAACTACGAAAGGAAAAACATTATAATCGATTTTCCCTTTCTGATACTTTGCCCCTACAAAGTGCCATTGTGTCTTCCAGTGCTTGGGTGTCCTTGAGTGACTGGTTCTCTGGTCTGGGAGATGACCACAGCAAGCATGCATAGGAAGCTCAGATAGGGATTATTTGACCAATTCTCATCTGCTAGACATAGAAGCAGACTCATCCTGGTGGCTTGACCCCTTCATCTTTTCTGTGCCACAGATCTGGTCTTGTTCCTCTCAGGGAACACAGAATGGCACACATGGAGACATACATTTCATGTAGAATAAAAGAAACTAGAGAAATATGAATGCAGTGGAAAGGATAGAAGGAAAAAATGCATTCCCAAGTCTGAGGAGAAAGCTTATTAAGAGATGCAAAGGAAGGGAAATTCAAGACAATTGTAAGACAGTGGAAAGAGAGATGGAAAAGACAATTCACAAAGAACAGTGGAAATTGACCAGTAATAGTGAATATCAGTTCTCAAATTTTTGGTTTCTGCTAAAAGAACGTCTGCTGCTTGAGTCCAGGTCTTGAATTCTATTCGATGATCTCCATTTAGTGACCCTATGACATTTCTCCTTAGATCTCATTTCGTAACTTCAATGCTCATTTTTTTTTTTTTTCGGAAAGAAGGACTCCAGATCCCATTTTAAGATGAATATAATCTATCTATTGTGTGCAGGGAGGAAGGGAGCTGGATTGATGGCCTCACTGAAGGTATGGGTTCTATTCCTGGCTCAGCTGCTAATTAGCTGTGGTCCCCAGCAACTCCCTCAGCCATTTCTGGAACTTAGCACCCTCGTCACTAAAATAAGGAGTTGAAATAGAAACCAGTGTCTCTTAAACGTATTGGGTTCAAAATGACTTTGAGAATCTGTTAGAATCACTACATTTTCACCGTTAAAGAATGAACCTACAACACTATATTTCATCTAGTTTCCAGAAGCTGATGAATCCCCTGAAGTACAGGCATGAACCCTCATCTCTGGATTTTAGACCAAGAATCTGCAGTCTAGATTAACCTTAAGTTCAGCATAAATGCCGAAAGTTCTACCAAATTATAGGAAAGACTCTCACACTTCAAAAAAATGTTGTCCTTTTAGGTCCATTAAAAAATATAAAATTTAATATAAAATGTATCATTCTACCTTATAGGCAAGTAATCTCAGCTTCTTTATGCCTGTATAATATGTCCTTTAACTTATCTTGTTTTTAGATCTTTGAAATATCTCAATTTAGAATCATTCAGTTTATAGGCACTAATAATGGGATGAAACTAAGAGGGCCAGACATCTTATTAGGATGTTTAGTATGACTCAGAAAACATTTTCTTATTTATTTTGAGACAAAGGTCACTAGTTTGGTTGTGCATTAATGCAAGCATTTATTTAGGAAACAGGAAATAGCCAATGCCAACTCTCTATTTATTGGTATGTAACTTGTCAGATACTACTTTGTAAGTTTTTGGTGGACCTCCCCATAGACTATCCATTTCAGGAGGGCAAAGTCTATTCTTTGTCTGCATCCTCTGAATACTCAGTGTGGTGCTCAATGTTAGGTGCCTGACATAAATGTTTGGAATTGGTTGATAATTTTACTTCATTAAAAATACCTACTTAATATGATTTGTAGTGAGCATTTTTTTCCATCTTCATTGCAATTTTCTATATTGCTTGGATTTTCCTAATTATTGTGTGTTGTTTTGAACAAAAATAATAATTTTTCTTAAAAAATTCTATTTACCAAAATCCACCAAATATATAAAAACAGAAAAAATAAAAGAATAAGCTAGTAAGCAATGACCACATGTAAAATTAGGGAAATTTTAACCATCTTTGTTTCAAAAATTAAACTTCATATAACTTTCATAAAGTTCAGAGGTCTCTAGAATGTCAAATATAGAGATGGTAAAATTGCTCTTCATGTAGTATAAATATATATCTCTTTGCCCATGCCATTTTGGTTCTAGTTGGTTTAATTATAAGAAAATACATATTATATCTACATGCAAAATAGTCAACCTTTTAATTTAATTGAACTGTTAAAGTTAAACTGAATACAGTGCTGTCCTATTTTACAGACATTAGAAATGAGTTTTAAACACATAAAACATTGTAATAAGACAACTAGTCACTAAGAAAGAAGCAGTGAATATGTGTGGATAGGATGTGGCTATTAGTGAACATTAAGAAATCATCTTTTGTGTGTTTTTTGTTTTGTTTTTGCTTTTTGGTGGGATTTTTTTTGGCCACACCATGTGGTTTGTGGGATCTTAGTTCCCAGACCAGGGATTGAATCTGGGTCCTTGTCAGTGAAAGTGCCTAATCCTAACTACTGGATGGCTAGGGAATTCCCCAAATCATCTTTTTCAAGGTGTGTTTCACAATGCATATGAATTAATATTCAAGTTTCAGAGCTGGTGCAGTAACTTTCCAACTGTTGACTCTAAGACCATATTGACAAAGTACCTGAGGTCTTTTATAGAAGCTGTTAAGTAGGGCTGCTTTTGTCTCTGTTTTGCTAAATCACTGTTGTCCATAGTAGTATCCAGTACTACCTGTTCCAAGATTATTGGTGATTTCTTAGTTCTTGGGCTACCTACCTGCTTTTTTATAAACTCTCAAAACTTTATTATGGGTTGGAGAAGAGAGTGGAGAAAAGCAAGGGAATAAGTGGCAGGCAGATAACTGTGGCTGCCACAGGAGAATCTCTCAAAGCTTCATTTATGAAGCTTGTCGCTTGTTGCTTGTCACTGAGAGTGGGGAAGCAAAAATTTCTACTTGCCTGTCTTCCCTATCACTCTATATACATCTTGAGGAAAGGGTCTGTCTTAATTACTGTTTCTTTGCCTGGCACCTGCAAAAATTTCAGTAAATATTTTACTCAACCAACGAATGAAGGCAATTGACTAGGGTCAGCATAGGCTTCCAATAAATGGAAATAAAGCTCCTTTGGAGATAATTCAAATAACTTATTACTGAGTTGTGGATAGGGGTTGGGGTGGTCACTGTGATATGACATCCAGAGCTCTCTTTAGGTGCTAGGAGTGTTGCTATGGTCTCAACTGCCAGGTCTCTTTGGGAGATTACCTGGGCTGAAGAGAGCTATGTTCCCCAAGGAAGCTGAATTCTATGACTGATGCGTATGGGGATATAAAACCTAGCCCTCTCATGAAAACTTGGGACATCTCTGAAGGCTCATCCCAGTTCAGAGCTCACTGTACGGTCAACTGAAGTTGAGACTATATCACAGCCCAAAGTCTCCCTCTGCCCAGCCCTGTTCTTTTCATTTACCTTCCACAGGTATTAATCCCAAGAGCACTTCCTAATAAACTTCCTCATTGCTTTTCTTCAACTCAGATATGCTCCCCAAGGAACTCAACCTGTCCCATGACAGGGATCTTTACCATCTGTCTTCTATTCCTAGGCATAAAATCGAGCCCTTGCCTGTGTTTTGGAGTAGGTTGAAATCCCTTGCTATGGCTCATGTGGCTATGATTCAGAACCTACTAGGCACTGTGCTGGATGCTGGAGATTCGTAGTCACCGATAGTAAGAACTTTACAGGAAGGCAGATAAGTTCAAAAAAAGTTTTTTTCAGACAGTTTCAAAGCAACATGCTAGGTGCTGGGAGAGTACACATGAAGTAACTTTACTAGAAATATAAGTGACTGAGCTATATCTTTTAAAGCACACATGAGGCATAACTTTTGAAGACAATCTTGGTGCATGTTAGCTTCCTTCAACACATATTAGTAAAACATTCACTTTTTTGGTTTGGGAACCAAAGAAATATTTTTCTAGCCAATGAGAAGTGAGTCCAGGAAACCTGGAAATTTGAAAGGCAAATAATCTTTTTGTACAAATTAAAGACTGGTGGAATTTAATAATTTGAATTTGACAAGTTATAAAAATGGGAAAAAGATTGACATTCAGAAAAATGGTATAGATTTTCCAATGAAATATTTTTATTTTTAATAATAATAGCAAATACATTTATTGAGTTTTTACAGTGTGCCAGAGTTTATCTATTTGTTTGACATGTATTATCACATTTGATGTTGATACTCATATGTCACCCCTGTTCACAGCCAAGGAAACAGAGACTCAGAGAAGATAAACGGCCTGCTATCACATAGCTTATTTTGAAATCAGACAGTCTAACTTTTTTGATTTTGAGACCTTGTCCTTTTACCATCACCCTCCATTAAAATCGTCAGTCAAAAAGTTTTCTTAATAAACTGTTTTTAAAAATCTATCCAGAATGAACTTTTAAATCAGACTTTATTGTCAGTCATTTCCCCAAATTCTGAGGTAGAAAAGTAGTCTGCTATAAAAAAATTACATTTACTATGGTTAAACTCACGTGCTCAAATCCCACTATCGCTGAAAAGAAGGAAAGTCTAGAGAAGTGTCTGCTTCCCTGGGAGGGTTATTATAGTTTTAGGATTAAAATAGCTTGTAGATCTATTTTTCCAGTGGATGCACTGACCTGGACAAAGAGACACAATAGACTGGAGAGGTTGGTAGTTTCCCACATAGTTCCCAAGGGATCAGGTGAAAAGTTTGCAGATTTGGCATCCCGCTAAAGGAAATATCTATACTTAATGTGAGCACCAGAGAAGAAATTTCTATTATCTGTTAAATCATTCAGTCTCTCTCTTTAACTATTTTAATCAGTCTTCTCTGCAATAGAGCTATTAGTCTGAATAAATTTAGAACATTTTGAATGTCACGGTATTTGTTAAATTATCTCAGAATTTCAGTGCTCCTATTTTGAGTTTGTATCAACAATCTCTTTATTACCGAACTGTATTTGTGTGAATTTTAAAATCTCTTTGTAGACATAAAATTGAAAAGTTCACAAGAAAGCATATCTGTACATTACCCTTCTTTTTACATATTTTTACATATCTAGGTAGAAAAAGCATATTGTTGGAAAGTATCAGTCAACTTCATTAGAACAGAAGTTTGCAAATTAACCACTATATTTTCTAATCTTTTGAACGACACATTTCAATTACAGCCAAGTCAATTTGGCCTGTTTCCACCAGGAAAGTAGACTGCCACTTAAATACCGTTTGGTTTACTTTGATTAGATTTTGATGAGCCCATGTGTACACCTGCTAAGTGGGCAAAACAAGCAAATCTAACCCCTTTTTCCTTTGAACACTGAAGTGATGGTGTACTTGATGGGAGTTGATGGGAGTAAGTAGACTATTATATATTTTGGAAAACCTGGGTTTTTACATTCCTTCATAGCTGGTTGAGATTTGTGTATTTGTATTTCTTGTTATATATAGTATTTCTTAGCAAGTGATATATAAGTTGGAAAACAGAAAGGATGAAGTTTATTTAATACAACTTTCTGGTGACACTAGAGAGCACATTACAAATTCAGGCATTCCCCACTCTCCCTTTCTCCATTTTGTACATGTAATCTGTAGCTTTCAATTCCTTTTTTACAATGATTTTTTCAGAACCTCTCCTTTTTCTTGTCCCTCCTGCTTAACCAGGCTAAGTACACAATCAACATGCATATGAACTACAGCAGCAATCTCTTCCCTGTTCTCCCATTCTCTCATTCTCACTTCTCCAAGTACTCACCCTCCCCACTTCCTTCTGTGTCTTGGCTGATAACTCAGATTAATGAAAAGAATTCTGGAATCAGAGTCAGACATAGGCCTGTATAAATGTTCTGTCACTCCCTGCCAGTGGGATCTTGGACACATCATTCAACCTTTCTGGGCTTCAGTTTCTTTATCCTTAAAATGAGAAATCTTGGCTAGTTTTTCCCACAGGTCCTATATGACAAAAAGTTCCCTGTCCTGGAATACTTAAACTTTCTAATTAATTCTTATGTGTCTCACTTCTCTCCCTTTAATCTCTTTCGGCTTCCACTGATCTGAAAGTTCTTCCCAAATTATGTTTCAAGCGGTTTGGTCAAATAACTTCTCTATACTTTGTACATCCCTGTTCAACCAGACTAAATTTAAGCCTTGCCATAAGTAATCAATGAACTGAAGCTTGCAAATATTTTCTTTTAATGCAGAAAATGTATGGATTATTAATTTTAAAAAAAGACTGAGTAATTTAAAGGAAAATGGCTGAAATTCTATTGAAGTCACAGGTTTCCTCAACTATAAATTAGATGCTCATTTTATATTTGTATTTATTTTATTTTGTTATAATGAGGATCAAGTGAGATCACATATTTGAAAACACTCTATAAATTGTGTAATGTATACAAATAAATGAAAATTCTTTTTCTTACTGTTATTGCTATAACAAGTTCCTCAAGTCTTCATTTCAGTCTTCATTAACTTCTTCATCCACTTCTGTTACCTATTTCTCTCTATCTTTCCTCATACAGAAATCTTTTCTTTCCTATAACAGTTTCTTTTCTCAAACTTCTGGGGAAATTTCTTGCATCAAACCTCTAGGAAAATGTATCTGCTAGTGACTCCTAGTCTCCCATCCAAATTAGACCTCAAATAATGCTTCATAAATGATTATACCATATCATACACAGTAAAATATAGATTCAAAACAGATTCATCCTTCTCATCCTTTTAAAAATGTAGAATCCATGTGAGTCAGATACATGCTTTTTGTGCTACTGTTACAACCCAGTATCACTGAAGAAATTAAAATAAATAGCTGAGCCCACTGGAGTTCTTAAAGGTGAAATACTTTAAATACAAGATGACAGTCTTTCCTCTGCTAGAATTATAAAGTATGCCAAACTCTGAAATAGCCACATCTATAATTTCACTGATTTTAGAATTTCCACTTGTTTTGAATAATTAGATTTATGTCATCTCATTTATGTTCATTTCAAAGTTATTTTCTTATCCTTGATGATTCATATCTTGATTAGTTGGCCTCTATGTCAGTCTATAAGTCCCATTACTATTAATTTATCTATTTATATAGTAATGAGTTACACATGGGCAAAGGGGAAAGTGTATACTCCAGGGAAATATTTTAATTACAAAGATAATAATAGTATGTTCTTCCTTAACTCTATTTGTGGTAGCTGTTTAAAAATAAGTGTATTTCACATTGACATCACAGGTGTCCTATAAGATCAATTATTTGAAAACCAGGTTAGTTCTCTGAATCAAAGGTAAATTATGACTAAATGTTGTTGACAGCCAGAATACTTCACAATCTAATACATTAAGAACATTATATAAATAACATAATTATGCCTGTATTTGGTATATTTTAAAATATGACCTTATTAATTTTTCTGGACAAAGTTGTTCACTCAACTTCTCTAATGGGTTGCAGAGTTAAAGAAAGTAGCTGAGACACTAGATTTTATAAAAGTAGAAGTAAGGGAAGCAACAGCTGTTTCACAAATCTGAGAATGCTGAAGAATTAATGTATAGTCAAAGTTTTGCCTCCTTGATTCATAGACAAAAAAAAAGTTGTCCTCAATGGGAAAAGTCATTGTCAAAAGATAAGATTTGACACCGAGAGTTTTAACTCTTAAAGACTCAAAAGAAATCTGTACCTATAACACATCATAAAATATTCACTGACTTTAGCTAAGTTCTTATGTTTTTATAAGGCCAACTGCTAATCTAAAATGGAATTTCAGAAACCAGCATGCAGCTTTTTGCCATGATATCATTTAGGGACTGCAAATACTTTATTTTATATTCTAACAGAAAAGTCTACACTGTTAAACAATAAGAAATACCAACGAACCATGTACTTGGTTGGTGTTTTATTGAACTGAATCTGGGTAATGTAATGGGATGGGTACTCATCCAGAAGTTAGGGACTTGAGCCTCTAACTGCACCAGTGCCAGCAAACAGTTAACATAGTCAAAGGCAAATCATTTCACTTCTCCAGGTCTTAGTTTCATAATGTATTAAATTTCAGTTTTGGATTATGCAAATTCTTAGGTTTCTTTAATTTCTGAGCAGTTTTTGATTTTATATTTCTGAACAAAAGATAATATGTTACTTAAGTAAAATAAACCTCTTGGAACAGGTCTTGCCATATCATGTTTGAGTTGAATACAACTCCAAAAATCTCATTTATTAAAACTATATGAGAACAATGCGTAAGTTCCTTACCTCTACAATTCCTATTTTTCCATCATCTTTTTGCCCATACTGATCCACAAAAGTTTTCATCTCAGGTGATAACTCCTAAAATTATAAAAAAGCAGGTAAGAAGTTTTTTTTTTTTTAAAAAAAACCAAACAAACAGTATGCTTTTGATGGTGTAATAACTTGTTGTAAAGAAAAACTGGAATTAGAACCATTCAGAATTATGCATACTGATTAACTATTTTCATGAAAATTAAGATACAAGTGATATACAGTTTTTACTGGTTTCAAATGACATTATTATGTCTGAATCAATCACTATGATTTATCTTCTATTATTAGTTTTCAGAATATGTTATCCTTTGAGAATGTAGTCAGAATCATTCAGTTCATAACATTTAGTGAATTTAAATATAATGATCACTGTGAAAGTACTTTAACATTGCTTGCTTCAGGAAAATTTATTTTATATTGCTGCACTAATTGCCCTATAACATTTTATTTATTATAACATGTTTTATCCATGGAAGTTAAAAATATGTGTTTTCAGACAAGCAAATAATGTGAATGTTCAAGAGCAACTCATTTGTAAGCAAAGAATGTTTCCAGCATGGAAGTAGTTAGAAACATTCTTTGCTTACAAATTAAAAATCAGAAAAATATGTGTCAGATTAAAAAAAATAACTTGACCAATTTGCAATTTCATTAGAGACAGACAATACAGATGACCTTATTTTGGTCACTGACTGTATATGCTTAAGATCTTTGACTCCAAGGGTAATTTAGGGAGCAGTTTTCCAGTGTTTCCTTGTTTCCATTTTTTTTTTCCAAGATGATGTTCTCTCTCCCATTTAGTTATGTTCATAAGACATGTTTAAGAGTGACAAAGTGAATGCTTTCATCTCATTTGACTTATTTTTTTCAATGTATTCTATTGCTTACATAATCTCTTCACATATTGCCAGATTAGAGAGCTCTGAACTGTAAACTAGTAACCTGAACATAGAACTAGTATTCAGGAAGTTGGATTTATACCCTTGGGTCTTCAACATAGCCCATTTAAAATAGCCCTCTTGCATTAACTGAAGCCTATGTAAAATAGGTCAGCCTTTATGAGTGTCCTATTCTGTGTCCTTGGAAAAGTAAATTAAGGTCTCAGTTTTTATCATAACTAACAAGATAGTGATATTATCTATCACACACATTTGCTCTAGGGATATAATTTGATGGCTATATTGAGGCTGAATATTATTATTACTAGTGTTACAAAATCCTGCTTTGGTTAAAAGTAAATATCTTTAGTAGAACTGAGGTAACAAATAGTAATTAAGCAATTTAATATAGACTTAAAAATCTCTTCCAATATGGATTAATTTCAACTTGTATTTATTAAAGTTTATTTATTTTATTACAGCAACAATTGTAAGAAAGTGAAAGTGGCAATAGTGTGACTATCAGTTATGTTCTTTACACATACCTTAAAGTAACAAAAAAGTGTAAAGTAAACTTAAAACAGTGTATACCTCTAGTCCAAATTTATGTTTTAAACAGTGTAAAACATAATGATAATGATAATAATAATAACAAATTAAAGCTTTATAAAAAAGAAATGCAAACTTAAAAACTATGTTTAGTGAAAAATGGTAGCTCTGAAAGTAGACTGGGTTGTTATATTTCATTAATGTTATATTCACCTATAGTTAATATTATTGAAATTTTTGAAATTTCACATTATTAATATGATAAGCCAAACAATGTTTCCATTAATACAGTAAACTCTGTTATCCTATTGCTAGAAATGCAAAGAAACTGGATTTATAAGGTCAACCTTTAAGTTCTAAAAAAAAGAGAAGAAAAAATATAAAAGTAGATTTAGTACAATGGGGTCAGTAGTGAAATATTTGTCTACTACATGAATCTCTCAATCCATATCTTGATTTAGATTTTAACTATTCAAAGCCTATATTACATAATTCACAAAATATTCAATAATCAAGGTATTAAGCAACTTGATATAATCCTGTACCTGTGCTCAAATTTGGTATAATAATCTAATAATTACAGTTTCCAATATTCTAGAATTGGAACCTTGGCAGTAGAAAAAAATAATTAAGATCTAAAATCTTTAAAACTCTAACATGAAGTCACTGTTTGCAAAAAGTATAAATATTAAAATGGGAAGAGGAAAAGAAGTATCTGAAAACATGTATAGAGTTTCTAAATATCTGAATTTCTAAATGAAAATAAATATTAAAATTACTTCCAGAACAATTAAAATATAATCATTTAGCTGCTGGAAGCATCTTTCAAGGTTTTAATGAAAAATTTTATGTCAGGTAATATTTTCCAACCAGATTTTTAAATATTTATATTTTTAAATGTGGAAGAAAATGTTTTATTAGTCAAAGATACATAGAGCTATAATGATAGTATTGCATGAATTTATTTACATGGTAATGTATAAGGTGGGGGAAGGGAATGGAGAAAGTATATAAAACATTTTCAATTTTATTTGATCTCATCCTATTATACTTTCAAATTTATGTAATATTAAATCTGGGTAAAACAATTCCCAGAGTGTTATCTGGTTTTAAATCAATTTGATTTAAATCATTGGATTTTAGCAATTGATAGTTTTTTAATGCTTCATAATATATTTTAGTGTTCTCTGGGATTCTTTTGAATATGTTGTACAGAGATGTGTATCACACAATTTTCAATTTAGATAGAACAAAAAGGGAATTATTAGTAAATTGTATGTACAGATATATATAATATATGTGTACTATTATATATATAACTCAATTCTAGACGTGGTGATCTGCTAAAGGATTCACACACAGCTATATTTTCCTCTAAAGATATACATATATGTATAGTCTATAATGTAAAATCTCTAACGATAGTCAAAAAGACGAAAGATTGGTAACATCTCTCTAGCCCAAATCCAGCATTGCCTTCTGAAATGCAGTCTTACATAAACCGCAATAGATTAGTAAGATTCTTAACCTATTTCCCTCTATGTAATCATCTCATCTGTGTTTTAAAGCTGGGCATATTTTATTTTTATGCTGACAATATCTCTTCTTAACAGGTTAATTTATACCTAAAGGAAGTCATTCATAATTAGTAAAAATTGTCATTTGTTTAATTAACTAATGGCTTAAATTACAAATATAGCTTATTTTCAAAACACCACTAATTGCTTCTCATTAGAGTATCACTTTGCTTGTTTAAAATATGTGAAGGTCTTAAAATTACTTTTTACATCTCTAACTTTTGGTTTTCTCCTTCTCAACAGAAATGAATCCCCTTTTTGCTAAATTCCTTGCTCATTGCTATGTTGCAAAGTTGTACAACTTTCTCCCAGAGAGGAAGGTCAAGACAAGACATTTTCTCATCACTCCAACCACATCAACATTACAAGAATAATAATTGGCAATAGAATAAGAGATCCATAATATGCAGATTTGTTTCCTGACCACCAAGGGGAAGAAATGTATTTCTACCCCCTTACAGGCTGTTGAAGAGAAGTTAAAGATTACCTAACTGAACTCAATCAAAGAGGTGGTGATCTGCTAAAAGATCTCACCCACACTTTCCTTTTAAGCACTATTAAAGAAAGTACAAGTATAGAATTTATATTCTAAAAGCTCTGATTTCATATTGTAAGGTTTTTTCCCTTTAAGGAATTTCTCTCTCTCTCTCTCTCTCTCTCTCTCTCTCTCTCCTTTCTCTCCCCCTCTCCCCCTTCCCCTTCCCCCTCTCCCTCTCCCTCCACAATTTGGAAAGGCGCCCTTTCTCCCCTTCTCAGTAAATAAATGTTTACATTCCTGGAAACCGTTTGATTTCGCTGGCTGTTTATGAGAATGCTAGAATATCTATTTATTTAAGGGCGAAGGTCCTTTTACTCCTTTGCAAACTTCAACCTACCAATCCAGCCTTCTTCCGCGCTTGCTGGAGCTCCTGAATCAAGTTCTGAAGCTCTTTTCCTTCCAGGTAACCACTTCCTGTAAAGACAAAGAGGCACCCAGGTGTCAGACATCTCATTCTGAGTTTCTTCCCCATTCAATTTCCACAACAGCTATTTGGCCACCGGAGAGGTTCTCTCTTGCCTCGATATTCATTAACCCGCAAAGGATACAGGCGCAGCAGTGCTCCCCTCCCGGCGTGTCAACATTTAGACCCACTAAGGGCAAAGGAGGTTGGTTGGGATGCTGAATGTAGCCGTAGAAACTTTGGGGGGCAGGGTCCCTAAATCCCCCCCCTTTTTATGAGTACCATTCTTGGAGAATAAAAGTTTACGGTTTTGGGGTAACATAGAAACAATACATAAACTTTAAAGTTAATGGTTGGCCGCCAAATGGAGAGATAAGATTAGGGAGGTGCGGGAAGAAGTGAAGAAAAGAAATGAGGGATAATCAGATCAGGAGCCTCAAGGAAGGGGAAAGGGAGGGAAAAGGCATGCACAAGGTTCTTCAAAAGAGAGAAGATAATCACCGTCAGCGTCGAAATGAAGCCAGATCTCGAAAAACTGTGAGGCTGTGATCACGGATGATTGCAGGTGGGATTCTGCCATTGTATAGCGGAGTGTGTGTCTGCGTGGAATATGCGTGTGTGAGTATGTCAGGGCGAAAGTGGGGTGAGAACCTCAGGGTGTGTGTGTGTGTGTGTGTGTGTGTGTGTGTGTGTGTGTGTGTAAAGAAGAAATCCTGGGCTGCTGGAGGAAGAAGGGCAGAGCGCAGGCGCTGCCAGGCGCTGTCCTCGGTGCTGTTAAGCTCTGGCGTTCCTCCGGAGTTCTCTCTCCACAGCCGGCACCCAGTTCTCAGTATTTATCTTGACAGTCGAGCCGGGCCACGCCTCCTCTTGCCTCCCATTCCTCAACCCCGCCTCTTGCTCGCACCAACCTTCTTCCCCCCCCTTCCAGTTTTCTCTTCTCCTCCCAGGAAATCTAGTTGGAGCAGTAGTTTTGAAGTGTAGAAAGCAGCGGGTGGTGGGAAATCCTTAGCTCAGAGACTGGATGCTGAAAACAGACTAATTTCCCTCCACATTCTTATGTCCAAAAGGTATCTTACTCCTGAATACTATAGTAAAACAACGTACATGAAGAGGTTTTGATTTTCAGATGGAGGAGGAAAGCTAATGATGGGTAGAACCACATAAATGATACTTATATTGTGTGTGTGTATGTGCATGATTTCTCCAAGATGTTTTAGTATTTGTTTGAACAAAGTCAGGTGAAAGTTTGGCAAATATTAGATTAATTTAATTAATGTATACAAGGAATATATTGATATCAATAACTACTCTATTTTGTGCTTGTGAGGACCATCACATGAATGTTTCTTAAGATGGTTTATAGAAACAAGACTTGCCAACATGAGAAAGCAGGATTATGGTTTTTTTTTTTTCAACCTGAAGCAGAATTGTAATTGGAAAGTGACAGAATTAAACTATCAAATCATAAAATGTTAGGAGAAGGAAGTAATCTTTAGGGATATTATGGTTTATCTCCTTTGGGTTTAGAAAGAATGAGCAAACTAAAACAAGAGAAACCAAGGATCTGGTCCAAGTTCACACCTAGGTGAGTTAATGACTCAGCCAAGGCCCTGCTCAGTGGCTGGAACACACATATCTTTTCTTTTTGCTATGCCAAGCAAGTCCTGTTAAAAAATTTTTCAGAAACTGGAAGTTACCATCAGAGTTGGGGGGAAAAAAAACTAACTGAAAACTTTATGTATTTTAATACAATAAATAATATATTTAGATAATTTATTTACTTAAATACTTCTAAAATATTTGGTTTTGAATATTTTGAAACCTCAAGGTCCACTGAAGATGTATCTTAAGTGTCTGATTAGAATGGTACAAAAGCAAAATTAAGGAACAAGAGAAAATTCAAATACAGCCAATATAGATTTAAAGTGAATTCACCAAGCTCTATTTTTTAACATGTGTAATTGAGAATGAGAACCCTCAATTCTATGTTTCTGAGACTGTAAGTCTACCTAGTAGTGGATCTGTGGCCTATTTCAATAATCTTCTCAATGGAGTTCTTACTTCCATAGTACTTTGCTGTACACAAATTATTTTCACTTTAGTTACTTTATATGATTCTCACATTTAGCTTCTGAGGCTGTTATGCAGCCTCAGAACAATACTACTACTAATATTTTACACAAAAGGTAAATAACTATATTCTTGGACTAAATAGGCGTTCATTAAATATTCATTTGTTTATACTTTTATTTATCCAATAAACATTTATTAGTACTTATTATGTCAAGCACTCTGCTAGACACTGGAAAATAATGAGATAAAAAACATGGTGCCTGCCTTATTGAAGTTTAGATTTATGGGGATATAGTCACATGCATACACATGACATAATAGATATGATGGAGGTATGCACAAACTACTATGTATGTATAAACCTCCTAATTTTTCTGCATGTGTGAGAGTTGAAGTTTAAATTATCTAACTTTTCTTAGATAACAAGCACGAGAAAACTTAGTTCCATAGTGGGCACTTTTGGTTACAAGGAGAAATGGTCATGGGAATGAAAGACCAATAGCTTGTGCAAGCTCATGAATTCTGGAAGACTAATCCTAAATCTAGTTTGCCACTATATTAGCAGCAGGAATTTTGTTTGAAAAAATATAGTATGTGAACTTGGAAGCAAATGCTATCACTTCAAAGACAGGGTGAGAAAGAATTGACTACAGAATAATCTGAGGAAGCACTCTGACCTTTTCTAGTTCTAACAGCTAACAATGTCTAGACTTTGGGTACAGTTCGGAGAGAAGGAAAATTGCTGGGAAAAAAATGAAGGAACATGAATTGAACAAACCAATGAAAAGACAACTAAAACTTCTATTACTTTTAGTAATTACAACTAATTTTCTTCCTGAACACCCCTGACACCCTCCTCCCACCCAACACACAGTGGTATAAATTCCTAAATAGTTCCAACTATTCCTAAATAGTTTTTTTTTGTTTGTTTGTTTTGGTTTGGGTTTTTTTGTGGTACATGGGCCTCTCACTGTAGTGGCCTCTCCCGTTGAGGAGCACAAGCTCCAGACGCGTAGGCTCAGCGGCCATGGCTCACGTGCCCAGCCGCTCCGCGGCATGTGGGATCTTCCCGGACCAGGGCACGAACCCATGTCCCCTGCATTGGCAGGTGGACTCTCAACCACTGCGCCACCAGGGAAGCCCCACCATAACTTTTTTTAGAGTATTGTTTTAAGTTTCAAAAATATTACATGACAGTGAGAGGGAGATGCAAGAGGGAGGAGATATGGGGATATATGTATACATATAGCTAATTCACTTTGTTATACAGCAGAAACTAATACAACATTGTAAAGCAATTATACTCCAATAAAGATGTTAAAAAATATATTACATGACAGCTTGAAAAAAAATTTTAAAGATATATATGAAAAAGCCAGCTCCTTTCCAATTTACTTTGCTGAAGTTAAGAAGACTTCAGAATTTCCACATGACATTTTTTACGTGTGGTGATTTGCTTAGGGTGGGAAAGGAATAGGTGATTTTCTTGGAGCTGTGTGCAAATAGCAAGCACACTCTTTTTACTTCTTTTTATGTAGAATGGCTTTTGAGGGAACTAATGTAGATTATGGAGATCTAAAGCCCCCTTTTAAATCATCTCTTAGTACTGCCACTACCCTGAGCAATCAATATTAAAATCTCCATGCTTTTACAAACACACAAATATGTTTTTTTTTTTAATTTTCACAGAAAAGAGACTATATTCTCTATATTACTCTGTAACTTTTTATTATTAAATCAAAGGCATCCCTCCAATATTAACATCAACATCTAATTCATAATTTTTATAGTCAAATAATATTTTTATTGATTAACTGTAATTATAGACATTCAGGTTATTTCTAGCTTTTTAAATTTTTTTTATTTTTTCTTCTTTTTACTGACAGACAATGTTGCAACAGTGCAACATACACCTTTATCCATTTATCTTAGATACAAGTGTGTTTTGTTCTTGTTGTTTTTTGTTTGTTTGTTTGTTTTTTGGCCCTTGGCTTGAGGGATCTTAGTTTCCCAACCAGGCGACCAGATATTGAACCTGGATCACTGCAGTGAAAGCGCCTAGTCCTAACCATTGGACAGCCAGGGAATTCCCAATACGTGTATTTTTAATTATAGTAGGACAGAGTCCCCAAAAGTAGTATTGCTAGTTCAGAATTGTGCATACTTTAAATTTTAATACACATTTCCAGACTATTTTCTCCAATTTGTAGCAACTCATACAAAGTGTGAGGATGACATCCTCATTAGCTATGAATGTTATTGCCTTTAAATTTTGTGCTAATCTAATGAGTAAAAATATGTTATTAGTCTTCTCTTAATTTGCATTCACTATTCTTAAAAGTTACCTTTTGATTTTCTAAGGTGAGATTTTCATTATATATATATATATAATAGCAGAAATATCAGTCAACAGAGAATATTTTTCCTTGAAACTATTATTGGTCTATTGTCTCAGACTGTTACCTAATTGTACCTACAATGTCTTTTCAGAATATTTTCAGCCATTTCTAGATTAAATTCTACTTTATGCTAGCAGCAAAGAAGTGTATGTTTTATATAGATTTGAAGAAAATTTAGAAATAATTCTTACTATTGTCTTCAAATCCTTTGATTCCTTAATTAAGGTGAGAAGGGTCTTCTTAAGTTCATGGGAATCCTTCATTTCTAGGATTCTTGAAGAACTACACAAGCTTTTAATAATGAGAGTGATTTTTCCATAAGATTGGAGTTTCTAAAAACAGCATTGCAAACAAAGCATTTTTATGACCTGCTTTATAGACCTCATTACTCAACATTAAGGTGAATGGGTTCATGATCCAATATTGTCATAAAAATAGAAGCAATTCGTTTGCAAAAAAAAAAATATCCCTGGGGTAATTAAAATGCATTTCCCATTTCATGGTACTGAGTTACCCATATCTCCATTCATATTAAGGCTACTGTGGTTCCAATTCACTACGCAAATTGGAAGACTGAACCTCCCAGGTTTAATGAATGCTTACTTAATGTCTATTCAGAAAAGAACACTCCCAGAAATCTTTCACTAAGGGTTCAATCGCTTGTGGAATATAATAAATCACTATCTCTTAGCATCATAGCTCCTCATAGAGGTGTCCTTTTTTTGGCCATGTCGCAGCATGCGGGATCTTAGTTCCCGACCAGGGATGGAACCCGTGCCCCCTGCAATGCAAGCTCGGAGTCCTAACCACTGGACAGTCAGGGAATTCCCTAGAAGTGTCCTTAATAGATGAATTAAGCTTTCTGGGAGGAGTTCATTGTTTTATCTACTTGGGTTCTCTGCAAGATACCTCATCAGCCTCATCTTGTCATCTGATATTATTTTCCCAAAGATTGAAAAACTTGCATAGTTTTAGTCACAGAGAATTCTGGGCTGGCTAGGCAAAAATTGGAAGGAATTGGGGCTTCCCTGGTGGCGCAGTGGTTGAGAGTCCGCTTGCCGATGCAGGGGACACGGGTTCATGCCCCGGTCCGGGAAGATCCCACATGCCGCAGAGCGGCTGGGCCTGTGAGCCATGGCCACTGAGCCTGCATGTCCGGAGCCTGTGCTCCGCAACGGGAGAGGCCACAACAGTGAGAGGCCCGCGTATCGCAAAAAAAAAAAAAAAAAAAAAAATGGAAGGAATTATATTTCATTCTGAGTGTCACAAGTTTTAGAAAAAGAAATGACCAAATGTTGCTCACACAGAGGATAGTAAAGTCTTGGAAACAATGACATGTGGCAAATGTTGGAATGGTGAAGTGTGGCTTGGAGAAGTTGCTGCCTGCAAATATTTGCAAAGCTTACATATGCAAGATGCGGCAGAATTTATCAGAAGGTGCCAGAGGTGAATTTAGTGCAGTTTAAAGGAACATCTATCAATTTGAGCTCTTTTACAAAATGGGCACTACTGGATATAGGTGGCATAATTCCCCCACAAGAACACCCATTCACTTGCTCAAAAGTATTTACTGACCACAGCATTCAGGAGGCTATAATGGTGAGAAAGAGAGTCTCTGTCCTCATGGGGGTTGCAGTTTAGCAGGAAAGAATGTAGAAGTTGAATGGCAGGCTGTGAGAAGGGATACATGCACAGGGGGCATTTTAACTTTTTAACTTCTGTGGTCCTTCCCAACTCTTCAATTCTATAATTTTGTAACTCTGCTTGGTCTGGTGCTTTTGTGATAGGTAGTGTGCGTTTGCAGAATGGATTTCTAGTGAGGAGTATATACTGTGGCCTTGAGCAAAAATGATTTTCTTGGTGACTAACTGACCTACTTAAGATAATTCTGAAGTCCTTGGCCTCACTGAACCCATATTCTGAAGTCCTTGGCCTCACTGAACCCGTCTTCTAACCTCCTGAGTTACAAATGCCAGTAAATACTGCTACAAATATTTTTATTTACAATAACTGTATTTTCTCAAAGACATAGAATCTTTTGATTTATGAAGAGAAAGGGATCTAAAACCTGAAAGGCAGATTTTACCAAGTTTTTTTCTTTAAACCCCACATTTGTTTAATTTATTTTTGGCTGTGTTGGGTCTTCGTTTCTGTGCGAGGGCTTTCTCTAGTTGTGGCAAGTGGGGGCCACTCTTCATCGCAGTGCGCGGGCCTCTCACTATCGCGGCCTCTGTTATTGTAGAGCACAGGCTCCAGACGCGCAGGCTCAGTAGTTGTGGCTCACGGGCTCAGTTGCTCCGCGGCATGTGGGATTCTCCCAGACCAGGGCTTGAACCCGCGTCCCCTGCATTAGCAGGCAGACTCCCAACCACAGCACCACCAGGGAAGCCCCAAATTTTTTCTTTAGAGTAGATATCTAAAGTCATCAGGCTTCTTCAGTTGATAACAATTTTAATCAGTCCTAAACTTCATTTTTTTCATATTTTACAATCTCTGATATTGTGATGTATCTTACAATTAGTGTTCTACAATTGGCAAGTTGATACATGATAATCATGTAACTTAAATCAATGGTATATTAAACTTGAAGTTTGTTAATTCCCTTCAAGAATTTCAGTGGCTACCCAATTACATGAAAAATAGAATTTAAATCTCTCAGGCTAGAATCCAGAGACCTATGACCTATACAATATATTTTCAGCCTTATTTCCAACACCATTCCCATAATATCCAACTTTCCAGACACACACACACACACATCTGCATATTTGCAGTAAGTCTTGGCTTATGTTATTCTTCTTTTTCTGGGAAACTTGCCTTTTTCCTTCATTAATATTTCCCTGTTAGAGTACTACCTATCAGCAGCTTGCTACAAATTTAGACATTGCCAGGTTGCTCTCTCTTGATCTCTCATCAAGAGACAATTCTTCTCTCTGTTGAGTAACTTTGAGTAGCTTACTGTTCTGTATCTTCTCTGACTGGCCTCTCAGCTGGATTATGCAGTTATTTATAAAGTGGTTTTAAAGGCCCAGATAAAAGGAAGTATATTTGGCTAACAATAGCCAGGAAATGGAACACATCTTGATTTTAATCTGAATTAACACCTGACTAGAAGAAAGCCATTATATGCTAATATCTTTGAGTTTATAATTGTGCCTTTTTCCCAATAGATTTTTCTAATGTTTAGAAGTGTGAAAGGTGGAAAGTTCTCATCGATACATGCAATGAATTAAAATATTAGCCTTTTAAAAAATGTAATAGGGAATTGAAAATGGACAACTAGTTAATCAATCAAACAAGTATGTACTGTTCAAGAATTTCAAAGTTATTAACAAAGTCGGGTGTCTGACTTTTTTATTTTATTTTTTTAACATTTTATTGGAGTATAATTGCTTTACAATGGTGTGTTAGTTTCTGCTTTATAACAAAGTGAATCAGTTATACATATACATATGTTCCCATATCCCCTCCCTCTTGCATCTCCCTCCCACCCTCCCTATCCCACCCCTCTAGGTGGTCACAAAGCACCGAGCTGATATCCCTGTGCTATGCGGCTACTTCCCACTAGCTATCTATTTTACTTTTGGTAGTGTATATATGTCCATGCCACTCTCTCACTTCGTCCCAGCTTACCCTTCCCCCTCCCCGAGTCCTCAAGTTTTAGAATCATCTCTTCCCAGCACACTTGCCCTATTGTATTCTGTGTGAAACTTTTTGGTTCTTCAAGATTCTCTTTTTTTCTCCAGGGCATTTGCACTTATGCTTCCTGTTTCCTGCAACATCTTCATGTACTCTCTTAGCTGGGCTAACTCCTGATCATCACTTGGGACTAAAATTAAATGTTAGTTTTTCAAGAAGTCCTTTCCTAAATTTTCTTTCAGGTTATAAAACCTTGGTATATGCTCAGAGAGCACCCTGTGTACTTCCTTTATCATAACACTTGACACTCTAACTTTTAACATCTCTTGTTTTTCACCAGATTCTAAGTTCCCTCAGCACAGGGACCAAGTCTATCTTTCCTTCATTGTTTCACAAGTACCTGACACAAAGTACATAATCAATAGATATTTTTTAAATGAGTTATTAAATACAGATAAAGATGTAAGTGTTCTTAATTAAGGAT
Source organism: Aethalodelphis obliquidens (assembly GCF_003676395.1). Lineage (NCBI taxonomy): Eukaryota > Metazoa > Chordata > Mammalia > Artiodactyla > Delphinidae > Aethalodelphis > Aethalodelphis obliquidens. The sequence continues at coordinate 403,751 of NW_020837983.1, forward strand.
CTGAAACTTCAATACATTTTGTATTTCTTTATTCTGCTTTTCTGAGATCTAAATTCAAATGGATAGGGAGGATAGACAAAAGGAGGAGAGGATCATGGGAAAAAAGCATACTAAGTTACTCAGGGCAAATGAAAAACTAATTAAAGTAAATAACTGTATGGAAGTATGGCTAAAAATACTCAGGGATATTAAATCCACAGAATTCACACCCAAAATTGGACTCATATTCCAACCCTCACCTCAGTCAATGCCCTCCCATTCTGTATTTCACATTTTTGTTAATGGCTATTCAGTTTCCCAAGCCACAGGGACTGAACTTTTCTGCCCACTGCATCAAACTGGTTTATTCCAAAATAATAAAGTTCTCTCTTTTTCCCACCCAAGGCCACTGTTTTGTTCAACCCCTTCAGCTTAGTCAGTTCTTAGATTATTGCAATAGCCTCTTAGATGGTCCCCTGCCTCTACTTTGAATGCCTTCTCTACTTAATTATTCTTTTAAAAACCAGCTTTTTAGAGGGATAATTACCATACAACAGACTGCATGTATTTATACTGTATAATTTGACAAGTTTTGACAAATGAATTACTCTTGTGGAACCATCACCATAATCAAGATAATGAACAATATCCACCACCTCAAAAATTTCCTCATGCCCCTTTCTGACCCTTTCTTCCCTTCTATTCCTTCCAGTTGTCTCTTCCCCATCTCCAGACAGCTACTGATCTGCTTTATGATACTATAGATCAGTTTGCATTTTCTAGGGTTTTATGTAAATGAGATCACACAATGCACATTCTTCTTGTCTGGCTTCTTTGTGTTGCTATGTGTATAAATAGTTCTTTTTTATTGCTGAGTAGTATTCTACTTCATGGATGTACCACACTTTGTTCATTCAACTGGTGATATTCATTTGGTTTGTTTCAGTTCTGGCCATTACAAATAAAGCTGCTATGGCGTCCATGCACAAGTCTTTGTATAGACATAAGCTTTCATTTCTCTTGGGAGAACATCTAGGTGTAGAATGGCTAAATCATATGGGAGATATATGTTTAAATTTCTAAAAAACCTGCCATACTGTTTTCCAAAGTGGTTGTGCCATTTTGCATTCCTACCAGATCTGCATAAGATTTCCAGTTCTGTCACATCCTTGAAAACACTTGGAATAGTCTTTTTATTTTAGGTAGTATAATATGTATGTAGTAGTATCTTATTATTGTTTTAATTTACATTTCCCTAATGACTAATGATATCGAGCATCTTTCCATGTGCTTATATGCCATTTGGTGAAATAGCTGTTAAAAAGGCTTTTATAAATTTGATTGTATGTCATCTTCTTATTGAACATTGAGGTTTTATTTTTTTAATATATATTCTGGATATATGTTCTTTATTGAATATACAGTTTGTAAATAATTTCCCTTAGTCTGTGGCTTGTCTTTTTATTCTCTTAAAGCTGTCTTTTGAAGATCAGAACTTTTTAATTTTGATGAAGTCCACTTTATCAATATTTTCTTTTATGGATCATGCTTTTGGTGTTTCTAAGAAATCTTTGCCTGATACAAGAATGTAAAGATTTTATCTTCTGATTTTACACATTTTATAGTTTTAGGTTTTACATTTAGGTCTATGATCTTTTTTTTTTTTTTTTGTGGTACGTGGGCCTCTCACTGCTGTGGCCTCTCCCGTTGCGGAGCACAGGCTCAGCAGCCATGGCTCACAGGCCTAGCTGCTCCGCAGCATGTGGGATCTTCCCAGACCGGGGTACGAACCCGTGTCCCCTGTATCGGCAGGTGGACTCTCAACCACTGCACCACCAGGGAAGCCCTATGATCATTTTGAGTTAATTTTGAAGTATGTATCAAAGCCCATGTTTTTGCATTTGAGTACCCAAATTTTGAAAAGATTATCCTTTCTCCTGTTTTTCTGACCATATACATTTTTTCTGTACTTAAAAATGTTGCTCTATCTTCTCACTTTCTTTGTTTTTTATAAAAAATCTTTTTCTCTGTTTCTCTGTGTGTATATGTAAAGTATCTTTTTTTTTCTGTTTGCTTTTAAAATTTGTCATTATCACAGGTTTTGAGGAGTTTGATTACGATGTGTCTTGGTATAATATGATTTATGTTTCTTGTGCTTCATTTTTCTTCTTGGAAAATTTAACAGTTTGGAAATTTTTCTTGGAAAATTCTTTCTTGGAATTCATAAAAAGTGGAAGTTTTAAAATCTTTCTTTCTTTGTCCTTCATCCTTTTGGAAAGTCCAGTTATACTAGGTCACTAGAAGTGGTCCCACAATTCATTGATGCAATTTTCAGTTTTTAAAATCATTTTTTTCTCTGTGTGTTTCATTTTGGAGAGTTTCCATTGCTATATCTGCAAGCTCACTAATCTTTTCTCCTGAAATCTCTAATTCAGTGTTACTCTCATCCAGTGTATCTTCATCTCAGATATTGTAGTTTTCATCTCTAGTAGTTCAATTTGAGTCTTTTTTTATATCTTAATTTTCTGAATATATAGAATACAGTTATAACTGTTTTAAATGTCCTTGTCTGCAATAATAGTTGTGTCAGTTCTTGGTCAGTTTTGATCAACTGATTTATCTTCTCAGAATGGGTCATATTTGCATGATTCTTTGAATGCCTGGTGATTTTTATTGGATTCCAGACAATGTAAATTTTACCTTGTTGGGTATTGTATATTTTTGTATTCCTATATATATTCTTGAACACTGCTGTACGACACAGTTAATATTATGGAAAACAGTTTGATCTGTTTGAGTCTTTCTCATGAGGTCAGAGCAGTGTTTAGTCTAAGGCTAATTATTCCCCACTACTAAGATACCTCCTGTGTATTCTACCTAATTCCCCAAGAGTTTTTGCAGTCTACCTGGTGGGGATAGGCACTATTCCCAGCCATATGAGAGCACTGAATATTCCTTTTTCTCATCCTTCCTGGTGATTTCTTCCCAGCTTTAGTTAGTCTCCTATATGCATGTACTGGTCAGTACTTAGCAGGAATCCTAAGAGGACACTCTGTAGATTTCGAGTTCTCTCTCTGTGCAGGTTTCTTCTCTCTAGTACTCTTGCCTGTAAACTTGATCCACATTGTTCTCCTCAGACTCGTGGCATCATCTCCTCAGCTCAGAAATCTGCTGGACTCTACCTGGATTATTCGTCCCTAAACTAAGAACTAGAACCTTCTCAAGGCAGTAGCTGTTGCAATAATTGAGCTCACCTCGTTTCCCTTCTCTCAGGGATATCTGTCTTTTGTTGCCTGATCTCTGTTGTCCTGAAAACTATGGTTTTATATATTTTGTACACTTTTTGTTTTTTACAGGTGTGTGTGTGTGTGTGTGTGTGTGTGTGTGTGTGTATGTGTGTGTGTATTTGGTTCTTGTTGTTCCATCTTGACCAGAAGTGGAAATCTTCTAATTCATTACTAATTATGCTGGTTGAGTGCTCCTCCTAAAGGCCTTTCATTCAGTGGCTTCCCACTGTATGGCTTATGATATGCTCTCTAATTTCACTTTGCCCTCCTTTATAGGTTCTCTCAGTGTTTTTTTTTTTTTCTTTCCCCAATTTTTCAGCTTTTCCTTCAATACTCTATGCTTTGTATATTTTTGCCTGCCATTTTCTTTCCTTTTAATCTTCCAGGATTAAGAACCATTATCTCTTAAGCTTTTCTTGACCTTTTCTTTCATTGTTCAGAATTGATTATTCTTTTCTTTGCACTTCCACTAACATTGTACTTACTTTTGTTATAAAATTTATCATACTGTTATAATGATTGGATTGTACCTCTTTCTTGTACATTAGTCCATGGAGACAGAGATGAGGTCTTCTTTATTTTCTGCCTCCTCAGTGTCAAACACTGTGCCTGGGATGTAATGAATGTTCAATAAATTGTTAAATAAATTGATAGAGATTTGGAATACCATATATTAAGGCTTCAAGGAAGAACAAACTTTATTGTAGGAGTTCTCAACCATTGACTGGACATTTGAATTACCTGAAAAACTTAAAAAAATTCCTGATGCCCTGATCCTAAGAATATTAAACCAGAATATCATACAATGGGCCCCAGACATGAGTATATCTTAAAACTATCCAAGTGATTCAAATGTGAGACCCAGGTTGAAGAACCTTGCTCATTTAGTATTTTTTAATGGCTTTATTGAAATATACCGTAAAGTTCACCCACTGTTAGTATATAATTCAGTGATTTTTAATGAATTTATAGAGTGTAAGACTACCACATCAATACAGTTTTAGTTTTCCCCACCTCCTGAATTTATCTTAAGCCTGTTATAAATCTCTACTTATACTCCACCAGCTCCAGGCAATCAGTGATCTGCTTTTTTCTGTAAATTTCTCTTTTTTGGTATTTCATATAAATGGAATCATACAATATGTAGTCTTTTGCAACTAGCTTCTAATGTTCTTGAGGTTCAACCATGTTGTAGCATGTGTCAATATTTCTTTCCTTTTTTATTGCTGAATAGTATTCCATTGTATGGGTACAGCACATTTTGTTTGTTCATTTCCCAGTTAGTGGACATTTGGATTGTTTTAAAGTTATTGGTTATTACGAGTAATGCATCTATGAACATTGTCATACAAAACTGTGGGGGCATATGTTCTAATTTTCCTTGGGTGGATTCTTAGGAACAGAATTGCAAAACCATATGATAAATTTAGATTTAACTTTTCAAGAAACTTCCAAACTGTTTTCCAAAATGGTTATATCATTAGTATTTACATTTCCATTAGTGATGCATGAAGATTTTAGTTTTTCCACAGTCTCACCAGCAGTTGTTACTGTCTGTCTTTTTGATTATAGCCATTCTGGTTAGTGTGTAGTGGTATCTCATTGTGGTTTTAATTTGCATTTCCCCATGTGTACTGATTTTGTGTATCTTTCATGTTCTTATTAGTCAGGCATGTATCTACTTAGGTGAAATGTCTATTTAAGCCTTTGTTCTTTTGTAAGTTTTGTTGTTTTCCTGTTATGTGTATACTGTATACAAGTCTGTTACCAGTTTTATGTTGGGCAAATATTTCATTCCAGTCTTTGGCTTGCCTTTTTATTTTGTTAATGGTGTCTTTTGAAGTGCAAAATGTTTAAGTTTTAATGAAATTCTTTTTCTTTCATTGCTTATGTTTTGGGATTGTATCTAAGAGATATTTACTAATCCAATGTCATACAATTTTTCTCCAAATTTATCTGTTAGTTCTTAAATTCTAGTTCTTACATTTAGGTCTATAATCCTTCTGAGTTATTTTTTTCAAATTGAGGTATAATTGACAAATAATATTATGCTAGTTTCAGGTGTACAACATAATGATTTGATATTTGTATATATTGTGAAATGATTACTACAATAAGTCTAGCTAACAGCCATCACCATACACAGTTACAAAATTTTTTTCTTGTGACAAGAACTTTTAAGATCTACTCTTAGCAACTTTCAAATATGTAGTACATATAGTCACCATGCTGTACATTACACCCATCCCCAGGACTTATTTATTTTATAAGTGGAAGTTTGTAACTTTTGACTCTTCACCCATTTCAACCCCAGCCCCACATCTGTCAACCACCAATCTGTTCTCTGTATCTATGAGCTTGGTTTTTTGTTTGTTTTGTTTATTTTTTATTTTAGATAACACATATAATTAAGATCATACAGGATATGTCTTTCTCTGTCTTACTTATTTCATTGAGCATAATTCCCTCAATGTCCATCCATGTTGTCACAAGCAGCAAGATTTCCTTCTTTTTTTTGTGGCTGAAAAATATTCCATTATATATATATATACCAAATCTTCTTTATCCACTCATCCATTGATGAACATTCTTTTGAGTTAATTTTTGTATCGTTTAAGGCAAGAATCTAAGTTTATTTATTTACATATGGATATCAAATTTCCCCAACATCATAGGAAATGACTCTTCTTTTCCTATTTAATTGCCTTGACATCTTTGTTGAAAATTAATCTATTATAAATACAAGGATTTGTTTTGGACATTCATTTCTCTTCTACTGATGTTAATGCCAGGCTGTATACTGATTTCACACTGTCCTGATTATTGTTAACTATATTATTAATTTTGATATTGGGCAGTTTAAATTTTCCAAATTTTTCTTCTTTTTCAAAATTGCTTTGGCACTTATAGGTCCTTTACATTTTCATAAAATTTTAAGTCAGCTTGGCAATTTCTACATAAAAACCTGGTGTAATTTAACAGAGATTGAGTTGTTTCTATAGATGAAAATGTGAAAGAATTGTCCTTTAATAATATTGAATCTCCTACTGTATGGACATGGAATGACTCTTCATTTATTTAGATCTTATTTAATTTCTCTCAGGAATGGTTTGCAGTTTTCAGTCTATAAACTTTGCTCTCTTTTGTTAAATTTATTCCTACATATTTTGTTCATTTTGATGCTATTGCAAATGCAATTATTTTTAATTTCACTTTCAGATTGTTTATTGGTAGTATGTAGAAATACAGTTGATTTTTGTAATTTGATCTTATATCCTGTGACCTTGCAAAACTCATTCATTAATTCTAGTACTTTTGTGAATTCCTTGGGGTTTTCTACCTATTGAGTAACCTGCAAATAAAGACATTTTTACTTCTTCATTTCTGATCTGAATTTTTAAATTTCTTTTCTTCCTTCTACTCTTTCTCTTCCTCCCCCTCCCTGTCCTTCTCCTCTTCTATGTAGATGATATTTCAATTATTGAGAGTGGGTTATTGAAATATTCAACTATTGTTTTTCAACTATTTCTCCTTTCAATTTTTTTGGTTTTTGTTTCTGTATTTAGATAATCTATTCTTAGGTGTGTATGCATTTATGATTGTTATACATCCCTGGCTTTTATCATTATAAAGTATCCTTTGTCTCATAATATTTCTTATTTTAAAATATATTTGTCTAATGTTAATATAGCCACTATAGGTCTCTTACGGTTACTGTTTGCATTTTATATGTTTTTCTACCTTTTTACTTTCAACCTATTTGGAATCTAAAGTATATCTTTTTTGGACAACATATTGTTGGGTTTTGCTTTTTTAATCCAGTCTTACAAGCTTCTTTTGAGTATATGGGGAGTTTTTAAGAAAATCAACATCTTTTACTGTTACTCTGTTATTCATTAAGTGAAAACAGATATTACTGATTAGGAACCACAGGATAATAGGAAAAGCACAGGCTTTGCATCTAGAAAGACCTGTTGCAAGACCTAGTTGCAAGACCTGTTGTTTATTTTGTGACCTTGGTCAAGAGGAGTTCTAAAACGTGTAAAATGGTGATATCTGTCTCATGGTATTGTAAAATTAAGAAATAAACCTTAGAAAAAGTGCCTGGTAGGGTGTTAGCCAGGTCAAGTAGTTAGTGATTAATGTAGTAGTAATAAGCATCTTTTAAGGTTAGCATATTAGAGTACTCAATTTGATTCAAGATTCTTATCTTAAAATTCTCTAATCCTGATTCATTATAATTGACTGGGGAAACTATTCCCATGCCCTTTATGATAGCAAAATTCCATGGCAGTTTTTATTGGTGCATAATTATTGTATGGTTATTGTTAATTTTCATTCATAGATCATAATTCATTAACTAGAGGTGCTGTTTTGAATGAACTTTTGACTTATTCATTGCAAGCCACGCCAGCATGAATTAAAATATAAAGGTGAGGTATATTTATCACAGTGTTGTTGAGGTATTTTGTGACTATTAAAGTTGAGCACAGTCTCAGTAAATGAATCTTAGGATATCCATTTCCAATCAGCCAAAAATAAAGAGACACAAAATCAGACACAAAATAAAGAGATCTCCTGAGAAAAATGCCTCATGAAAGATGAATAAAAGGAGTATTTAAGGGCACCACAAAAATGAGGGTAAAAGAAGATAATCAGTAACGAAACAAAACAAAAGCAAACAAAGAGAACTACCTGACACAAAACATATTTTATTCCAGCACATTTGCGAGTGTGTCTTCTGCAAACAAAACGTTAAGAATGTTCTTGGACATCAGGGAAAATGTGAAAGTTGGATTCTTTTCTATTTTGTTTCTTGGAATAATAGAGCTTTGGAACACTTAGGGATAAATCAGACTGAGACCTTTTACATTATACTCAATTTCCTCTAGGAAAATGTTATTAATTTTGTTTTCTTAAAAATCATGTATATGCCCAGGGAGAGCAGTGATGAGCAGTAGAGAAATATCTTGACAGATAGATGGAAAACAATTAGAATGTGCTCAGAGGTACTGCACCCAGCACTGCGGTGTTTGGTGCCAGGGGAATGCAAAATAACTAAAGCACCAATAATCATAATATTAATTATGGTGAACATTGTTTAAAATTATTGAAGATAAGTAGACAGAGCTTTATCTATAAATATGTACTAAGAATATATATGTATATATGCAAGCATATGTAGTGTCAACTAAAAAATTATTCACAACCTAAAAGTTGAAAGTTATGTTTTATCCAGCAGGAATTTTTAGGACTTCAAGCCCAGGAGGCAGCATCTCAAGTAACCCTGAGAGAACTGCTCTGAGAAGGCGAGGGGGGAGCTAGCATATATAGGAGTTTTGCAACAAAGGGCAGGTAGTCGGGAACATCAAAATATTATTGTTAATTAAAGAAAACCAAATACCCCAAGTTAAGGCATATAACGCTTTTCTAGGTATGGGAAGATACAAGAGTCTGGGTTCATTGAAATCATTCCTTTGATATGCACCTCAGCTATCTGACACCAGTATCCTGTGTTTTCACATCTTAAGTTTTCTCAGAGCTCACCATAGGGAGTGGCTGCAGTCTGATGGCTGCTAGGTGACAGGTATTCTTTCCTTCCTGAGTCCCCTCAGGGCTCACCAATTTACCATCCAGTGGTGGCTGCAATCACTGATGTCTGTGACATCCTTTGTTTACTGATATGGCAGGCAATATTCCATTTATCAGTAGTTAATGAACCATATTTCACTTTATGAAATATATTTGTGCTAATGAATTTAAAGTGAGTTTCCATATAGCAAATCCTATTTTCCAACCTATCCCATTCAGGTAATTGGACACATTTTCCATGGAAGATAATGAAACTGAGAAGCAAATACTGGTCTGGAATTGGTTAATAAAGTTTTTACTCAAAACCAATTTTTCAACAATCACTATGTGTCCTCTACTGCAAATAAGATGGGGATGAAATGTTAAATCACAAGCTCTCTCTCTCTATTTCCAAGGGATTTATCCTTTAGTTAGAGACACAGAGAAGTAAACAAGGAATTTCAACACAATGTAACATGTTATAAAAAGATGATGCTGAGTAGAATGGAAGAATGCAGACCATACTTAACACAGTCAGCTGAGGCAGAGGGAGTTCCTAGAGAGGATGGAATCTAAGCACAAGAAGGAATTATCTAGGCAAAAAGAGTAGAATGTGGCTATCGAGGGCCTAGTGATGATGGTAGATGCACCGAGTTAGGGATGGTGGTGTTGGTGATGGTAGAGGGTGTTCTAGGCAGGAGCACAGAGTATTTGTGGATCTGCACATTTTAAGTATTGTTGAAGGGTTTAACATGGGAGAATGGAGAGATGTCTAAGGTGAGAGATGAGGCTGGCAGGGGCAAGAATATGAATAAGTTTATAGCCTATGAAAGGAGAATTACTGTTCTGTGTTGTGCTGGTAAACAGTTCTATGAATAAAATGCTCTGTTTTGTAATGTTTGCCCATTTCTGTGCTGTAAAGACTCCCATCATGGCCACTTTCATGCTACCAATGGTTTAACAATTGCCGTGCAAAATTCCTCAGTATTTAACAATTGACTCTTGAGAGCCAGTTCATACAGCATACAACTACTAGAGACTAGATCATGACTGATAAGCTGTTGTTAGGAAAGAGCCTGTGAAGAGGGAGGGAGGTAGGTGCATTCATTATCGTGATTCATCACTAGTTTAAATAACTTTTCCTTTTTTAGGTTGTAACTGAATTTACCTCCTCAACACCTATGCATACCTATATACTCACAAAATCAGCAGCCATTTTACTATGTGACACTTTCCATTCAGTGGGAGACAAAACTTAGAATCTTAGAATTTTAGGGAATCTTTGAAATTGTTTGGCACAGAGCTCCTTTAAAGTTCAGGAAACTGAATCTCAGGTTACAACTAGTAGTTGCAAGTGTATAGCCTGAATGTCTTTTTCAGCCTTTCTCATATCAGCCATTAGCCATCTTAGCATCCTCCAAACCCAATTTCTTTACACTATCAGTCACTAAATTTTAACTCTTTACTCCTTTTCTAAATATTTATGATTCAACTGAACTGCAATACTATAGTTTATTGCTCTCAGACTTAGAGATCTCTTACTTCAACATTTTAGTTTTTTCAAGTTAAGCTATTTCCTGTTTGAATTTTTTTAAAAAACTGGATTTTTCTGTGTGCAGACTTTCAATAAATATACATGTTCAGTTCAGTTAGTAATTCTTAATTTTAAATGTCTTGCTTGAATTGTCAAACACAATTTAGAAAACTCAAAAGGAGAAAAGTCTATGTACCCCAAATTTTACTTTTACCATTGTTTTATTCCTTTCTGATGTTCCAAGATTCCTTCATCATTTCCTTTCTGTTTCAAAAACTTCATTTAGTTATTCATTAAAGTAAGTATGCAGGTGACAAATTCTTTGTTTTCTTTCATTTGGGAATGTTATAATTTCTCCTTCATTTCTTAAGAATACTTTCATTGAACATGTTTTTCTACTTCTTCTGGCCATGATGGTAGCTGGTGAGAAATGACCTGTCATTCAATAGCTTTTCCACTATAGGTAAGGAATTCTCTGTGACTGTTTTCCAGTTTTGTCTTTGTCCTTAGTTGTCAGAAATTTGAGTATGCTATGTCTCGGCACAGATTATTTTGAGTTTATCTTGTTTGTGGTTTGTTTAGCTTATTGAATCTATAGGCTTATGTCTTTTTGTCAAATTTGGGTCTATTATTTTCTTTCATTACTTTTCTAGGCCTTCCCTCTTTTGCCTCTACTTCTGAGACTCAAATTGTGTGAATATTAGATATTTTTTTATAGTCTTACAGGGCTTTGAAGCTCTGTTTAAACTCTGTTTAACTTTGGTCAGTCTATTTTCTACCTATTGCTCAATTTAGGTAATTTTTATTATTCTATTTTCAAGTTCACAGATTCTTTCCTCTGTCTTCTCCATTCTGATGTTATGCCCACCATTGAGTTAAAATACGTTTTTTAATGTTTAAAATTTAAATTTTTTAATTTAAAAAATTTAATTTAAAAATTTTCAATTTAAAACTAAAAAATTTCATTTGGTTCTATTTTATACCTCCTGTTTCTTTGATAAGACTTTCTATTTTTTCACCTAATAAATATGTTATGGCTAATTTAAACATTTTTATGAGGGCTGCTTTAAAACTCTTATTAGATGATTCCAACATTTCTGTCATCTCAGTGTTGCTATCTTTTTATTATCTTTTCTTATTCATGTTGATATTTTCCTGGTTCTTGATAGGAAGAGGGACTTTACTGAATAAATTGTATCCTGGACATCTTGGGTATTATGTAATGAAACTATGGATCTTTTAAAAATCTTAAGATATAATAGGCCTCTTCTGACACCATGTCTGTGGAAAAAGAGGGGTGCAGTCTCTTCATGTGGAAGTGCAAGTGCATATTCTCTACTCAGCTTCCATTGCCAGCCCAGAGTAGTGTTAGCGTTCCTTGTTATTGCTGAATGTGGGTAGGAATTCAAGCTCCCTACTAAACCTGCACTGACACCACTCTGGCTGGAAAGGGAAGGAAGACTGGTATTGCTCTCTACATGGCCTCCACTGACACTGTGGTAGGTGCTGGTTACTGCCATGCAGGGATGAAAATCCTGCCTCCACAAGTTAATATTCTTCACTTGGCCTTTGCTGGCAGAGGATAGGGTATAGCCATAGTTTTCTCTGGAATGTTTGGTTGGAGTAGATAGGTTATTGTCTAAAAGCTTACTGTTTTGCTAGGCAGCCCTTTTTTATATCTTTTAGCTAGAGAGAGCTTCCTTTCTTGGGGCTTTTTTCTGCTCCCATTGACATTTCTGGGTTGTTGGGCTTTCTCAGCACTTAAAATTTCCTACACTATCTGCCTTTTTCTTGCCTTTTATTAAAAAGATGTCTCAGAAGGCCAATGGATAGAAAAATTAGGGATTTTAATTTCAAAATTTGAGAAAAAAACTGAGAATCAAACTATCCAGAAGTGGAATCTTGGTAGGTGAGATATTCTGTATCATGAGCTGTTGAAGATGAAAATCAAGAACCAGAAAGGGGTTGGACTAATTGACATTTAAGATCTCCTCCAACTCTGAAGTTCTATGATATTCTAAGAAAGCAGCTTTAGAAAATCTTCCCCAGTGAAGAGGACTGTGGCATTGAGACACCACAACTTGAACATTTATACCATGATCCTTCTATATGGAGATTTCTTGTCTACATAGTCTCTATAAGAATAACAGAGGGAGGATGGAGGGTCGGGAGGGGGATGGGAAGAGAAGAACATTCATCATAGACAGAGAATGCATATATTTTAAGTAGCTTTTAAAAGCCGAGAGACTGGGCTATGCTTTTATAATTTTTTTTTTTTTTTTTTTTGTGGTACACGGGCCTCTCACTGCTGTGGCCTCTTCCGTTAAGGAGCACAGTCTCCGGACGCTCAGGCCCAGCGGGCATGGCTCACGGGCCCAGCTGCTCCGCGGCACGTGGGATCTTCCTGGTCCAGGGCACGAACCCGTGTCCCCTGCATCGGCAGGCGGATTCTCAACCACTGCGCCACCAGGGAAGCCCCTATAGTTTTTATATTGTTATCAGCACACTGAAAACTCCATCACCAGCTATAAATGAAAATATTTCTAATATTTAGCCAAAATAAGTTTTTTATATACCAGATACTCCTCAGGAAAAAAGATATTGGCTTTTATGTAAAATAAATGTTTGTTAATTTAAAGCAAAAGTATTTAGAGTTAAGAACATTTGTATCTCAATTAATGAAACACAAATTTTTACTTACACGTATTTAATATAATTCCATTATGGACTTGTTGGTATCTGAGGTCATAATCATCCCTTGAGAAAATGTTCATATTGGTAACATGTTGGAGTTAGGGGGATCCTTAATAACTAGTGGCAGCCCTGAAATAAATACTGGAAATTCTGAATTGTGTAATTTCAAATCTTACTATGGAGATAGGTCAATTGCATGTGATTCAAAAGCAAATACACTATATGAATGGCATCTCAATAAAGTGTTATATGGAAAAAAAAAGCAGTAACTAAAGTATACAACCTGAAATGGTTAACTAGTTCATCACTTGACCCTTATGATCTTGAAATAGTTCTATATTTCCATGGGGGATGCTAAGGAAACTAGTTAACATAATTAGAATTTGCTAGCGCAAATCAGCTACTCAGCTGTGGAGTTATTTACCAATGAGATTTATTTACCATGTCATCATGTATGAATATTTTCAGCTAGCCACTTTGGGGGTTCCAGCAACGCTAAAGGCAAATTTGGCATTTGTTTCCCAAGTGCCATTTTCATTAACATTTGTGGGTGTGAAATGTAAATAGTGAAGAAATAATTATTTCCGTTAGCAGTTATCAAAAATTGCAAAATGAGAAACATTGTGAAACAAATGAAATGTTTCTTTATTTTTTATTTGCTGAGCAATATCTCTGGAGGTTTTTTTGTGTGTTAGTGGTTAGAAGACTAGATTTTCAGTATTCTTTTATATTCCAACGGTGAAGCTTATACAATTATTAATAATGTTTTATGCAGGAAAAGAGTAAGTGACCAGAAGTCATAGCCTGATTAGAAACATTGTTGGTTAACAAGAATGCCCTAATAATATAAAATTTAAGATTCAGTGAGAAAATTGACACATGATGAGAATTAGAATGAACAGGATTTAATCTGTACATACACACACACAAACTATGAATATTTATGTATACATATTTATATCTATATATAGATACATATAGATATATGTGAAATGTTAAGAGATGAGCTAAGGCATATTAAAAATTTTAAAAGTTGGCCAGACCCTTTACAGCCGATTAGGATAGTCTTTGGTTTTTCCAGCTCTCTCTCTGTCTTGGGTCTTTCCTGCAGCGCATACCTGTACCTAGGGATTTGTCAATTTACCCCAGATCAGCAATGGTCACTCACATCATAAATGTCTCATCCCATAACTGAGCTTACCATGGATATCAGCATCCCACACCAGGTGCTGGGGATTGTGAAGTATCTGGCTTTCATTCCTGCAGTGAATGTGGCCAGATCAGGACCTTCAAAGACAGGATCATAGATGGCCTGTCTCATTCTTAACTCCCTAAGAATTTGTTTTACCTCCTCCATAGATTTCTAGGGTGCCACATGGCCAGGGAGATCCCCTTCATTGGGCCAACTCTCCGTGCAGGCTAGGATAATCCAATCTATAAGGGAGTGAGTACCTTGAACACTGCTCTCCTCCTCCCTCTCCCCAGCTCCATGCAGGTGCTGCCTAAGGTCAGGCTGTGTGATAATGTTCATTTTCTTACATCCTGCTTGTCAGACAAGTACTATATCCTCACCTTTGCCCTTCTCCACTGCCCCACTCCATATTCCATAGCTGTACTAACTGTGCCTGGATACTCTTGCCGGAACTTGGCAGTTATAATAAGCTCAACAGGAATATATTCTCTCATTTTGAATGTTTCCTGAATTGGAGCTTCCCTGCTGGTTGGGTTGTTGCTGTGCTTTTGCTTTCCTTTAGCATGGGGTGTTTACTGTCAATCACCACAACATCCTCCCCTTCACTCTCCTCACTTTCCTAGGGATTCCACCTCTTAGCATCCCAATCAGGCTTTGTCAGTGCTTAGCATCCCAATCAGTGCTTTGTCACAAGTACTCAGACAGTAATTTGCAGCAGATTGTACCCTCCTTAGCTTTGCAAAATGGCATATTAGGGTCTTCAATTTATTGAAGACCCACCTTGTCTGCCAGCCCACCTTGTCTGCCAGCCCTGCTCTCCCACCTTGTCTGCCAGCCCTGAAGCTAGCAGAGACAACTGCACATCCTTCTCTAACCTCAGCTCTTCTTCCAACTTTCTAACTTGAGTATCAGCCTCTAGTTAAGCATCAGTGGCCACAGACCTGCTCACAGTAGAAGCCAACCCACTTGTAACCATTCAGTTCCCTAATTTGCAGCAGTTCCTCAAACAAGTACATCAAACCAGCTGGCTTTTTTGGGGTGTCCCATACTCACTCAGTGGTCCACAAGCATCTAGTGTATGGGCCACCCTCCCTCACATAGAGGTTGATGACCAACTTGGGATTCCTCCCCACCACGTGCCTCTTTTCTAAGACCCCTTTTTTTGTTTGTTTGTCTCCTGGCCTTCTTACCAATTGTTGGTTTGAAAACTTGGGAGCTTCCGGGTGATATCTAAAACTGGCCTACCCTACATGGAGGGCAGGGAGAGACTGAAGAAAGAGGCAGATCACTCCAAATAGGTAGGAGGAAGGTTTAATAAGCAAAGGAACTTACATACAAGGGTTGTCTTTAGTGGCTATAAATTGAGTAGATCTTTGCCCTCACCCACCAGAATCTTAAAAGTTTACATAGAGACCTTAACTGGGTTCAGTCAAGAACACTGCCCAGATGGTCTCAACAACACATTTCTCTCAAGGTTGCATCATTGAAAAAGGTTCCCACTGTGGGAATGATGGGCCAACCATACATTCCAAGGGCAGAAAAAGGTATGAGGAGCCTCTCATTGCCCATGTCAAACTCTGGGGTCACCAGAAGTCATATTCTCTTGGTGACCTCCTCTAACAGCCTGTCAACCTGAATTTGGAAAGGAAGGGACAAAGTGACATTTTACCTTCCTTCCTTTTTTCTTTTTTTAAACATCTTGGAGTATAATTGCTTTACAATGGTGTGTTAGTTTCTGCTTTATAACAAAGTGAATCAGTTATACATATACATATGTCCCCATATCTCTTCCCTCTTGAGTCTCCCTCCCTCCCACCCTCCTTGTCCCACCCCTCTAGGTGGTCACAAAGCACCCTTTCTTGACCAAGCACCACAGATAGAAATCTGGGAAAGCTTTGGTAAGAATTCTCACCCTTTGCCAGTTTCTGCCAGTTTTCCCACTGTCTGCAGGCTCTGGTGTGAGTGGGGTGTCCCAGTGGGTCTTATCTTAATCACCATAAACTGTAGAGAAAAAGTAATTTCCCTCCACACTTTATGGTGAGTGGTTTGCTGAGACCCCGTTTTCTCTAGGGCATCTCATAAATGGGTAAGCTTATCTAGGTTAGAAGTTCTCCACTAAGGCCACTGTAATTCAAGATTATCTTTGGTAAGGTAATCATGCTTGTTCAGATTTAAAACAAATTTTTATTCACCCAAGGTCTTACACTGGGTCCAGCTCAGCTTAAGTTGTACCCAGTCTGGTTTCTAAGTCAAACCCAGTTCAACTCTGGCTGATTTCTGGACCCAGTCCAGAAAAATAAATGTTCAAATAAAGTTTGAAAGCTCCTAATGCAAAAGCTACAGACCTAGGATTGGAGAGGGACTTACCCATCACCTCCAGAAAGCAGTGAACTCAAGGGGCTCAACAGGTATCTCTATCTGGTTGCTCATTGCTCCTGCAGGCTGTCAGGTTCTTCTTTGGTTCCCTTTTCTGACATCAGAGCTGTTACAAGATAAACTGAAGCATATTAAAACTTCTGAGTTTATTTGAGCAAAAATTCATTAGAATCAGGCAGCATGCAATCTAGCAGATAGAAAGGAGCTTCGAGGAGTTGTATAAAATGAAAGACTTTTATGGGCAGAAAGGAGGAGGAACAGGGAAGTTGCACTAATCAAAAAGGCAGGTTGGTTACTGGAAGCTTACTTTCCTTTAGGGCATAGCAGGAATCTTTCAGGCAGATGACCTAACTAGTGCTGATCAGGAGATTCCTGATTGATTGGTTTAAGATTTCATTTCTGGGAGACTAGAAACTGTACTGAAGTCTTGGTTTGGTGATGTAGGGCTTAACATAAGCAACTCCAGTTTGGACCTGTTTTCTTGTTTTTAACAGTATACATATGTAACTTTATGTATATCAAAACTTTGACCCAATGTTTTCTTCTTGTCAATTTCTCACTTTTGTAGTGAAAACACCATTTTCTTGTCTTGTTTTTGTTGTTATTATTATTATTTTAGTCTTACATGTTAAAATACCTTATGTTTCTCCTTGTACAATTTTGCCATAAAATAAATGTATATTTTTAGATTTTTTTCTATATATTTTCATTGCTGTGAATTTTATTTAAAAAGCCCTTATTAAATGAATCCCTTGATAACAGTCTGAAATATCTTTAATCCAAATAACAGCATGAATTTAAATTTAGATTGGATGACTCATTGCTAACTCTTCTAGAAACCCATCCATCAAATTAAAGACAAAATCAACTCCTTTGACCTAGTTCTAAAAGTTAATTTCAAAACTTGAGGAGGTACACATTTGAAATTTGTGTTTCTTTCATATATCCCTAAATATGGAGTTCAAAGTCCTTTTTATTTAATACAAACTCTGAAATCTAAGCAAGCTGTGCCACTGGTTATATAATCAGGTCTCTGAAGAATACAGGTCATAGAGTGATACAAAAGGAGTAATTTTATATAAAGAGAAAAGGGTAAGGACAGAAATGTAACTTCAATATTTTTGTGAGTGATATAGCAGTGTTATTTGAGCTTTCATTAACTCTTCAACCCATGTTCCCCAAACCTCAAGTAACATGTTTTTGTTTATTTTATTTATTTTTGTCAACCATAGCTGTGAAAATGTATTTTCCAAGGTGAAAAATTTAAGTTTGACCCATGAATTCTAATTTCAGTAGGAGTCATTTTATCCTTCTCTCTCAGTTTCCTTGCCTATAAATTGAAGAGGTAAGAATAGACCATCTTTTAATATGTTGATGCAGATTAAGACTTTTTAAATTTATAGGAATTGATGGTCCTTGAACCATAACTGAATCCTTCCAGGAGATAGTCTATTCTCTAGTTAAAACACATCTTTGTTCTATTTTGACCTTTCCCAATCCTTATTTCAGTGTTTAATGACCTTCATTTAAAATGAAGTTTCCCTTATAAGTAGAATTTAAATCTTTTTCCTGTTCTTGCTCTGTTGGAGAAAACAAATACACAATGTCTTGCCCCATTGCTAAGAAAAGAATTGAGTGTCTCACTCCATTGCTTAGAAAAGATTAAATGATTTAAAGTGTTTCTAAAACTTGGTGATATTTCACTATCATGGTACAGTGAGTGCAAAGAATATTTATGTAAATAATTCAAAGTAAGCAGTTTCTCAGAAAAAATATATTTAGTGAGTATTAATCAAGTTTGCTTAGATATCTTCTAATATATAAAATCTGGTGATTTTCAATAGTCCCTATCACCACTAATGCAAATTAGCAAGTGAGTTTCTCCAACCTGTGATCTCTTACTGATGGAAAAAAGTTGAGATTACATTGCTCAGTGAGAAATTGGCAAAGTACTGCAGCCAGTGGGAACCTGGAATAATATAGGCTACAACACTTTTATTCAGAGTTCAAAACAAACCAATGTACTAGGAGTAATCAGAGAGATAGAAAAATTGTTCCCTCTAACAAGATGCAGTAACTCCTTCATGCACTAAAGTGCCACAAAAGAAGTAACTGACTGGAATCCCAGAGGAGTAGTTGATCCCAGGAGAGAATCAGGTAGCTTAAACTTACCTTTTCTCCTTTTCTTTCATCAAATTTTGGTGACTTTGGGGCAAAACATAAGCTATTTTTATTTTTTTTAAAACTCTTGAGTGGGAGAGATTTTACTTAGGATGTCATAATTTCCCCCAGTGTCTAACTTAGGTCCCTCGTCTCCTTAGCAAAAATAGAGATAGCAATAAAATACCCAATATCTAGCATCCTTTCTTGCTGAGGAAACTGAGTCTGAGATAGACAAAGCAATTTCTCCCAAGCTACCTTGAAGTTTAATCAACCATCTTATACTGGGGATAGGAAGTTTCATTCTCTTAAATTTTTTTTTTTTTTGGTCACTATAGAGAATTTGAAAGGTTTATTAGCCAAGTGTATGGAAGAGGTGGGTTGTTTCCAGATCCAATCCTTAGATTTCAATCTGAGTTCTGTTTCTTGTTAACCAGGTTTCCACATATCGACATTAGTTTCTTAGAGTGATTCATATGTAACATTAAAATAGATCTAGAGATGAAATAAATCCATATTGCTGAAAATGTCTACACTGTACTGACTGGTTTGAGCCTGGTGGAAGCAGCATGGTAAAGAGGGAAAAAGCCCTGGTTTGCGGTCAGAAACTCAGGTTTAAAACTTGAATTCAACATTTATCACCTTTGTGACTTTGGAAAAATTATTTTACTTCTCTTACTCCTGTTTCCTCATTTGTAATACAGGGATAATAAGATTTGCCTAAGCTGTTGAAAGATTTAAATGAGAAGGTGCAAGTGTTTCTGTTGGTGTTCTCTTCCTTCTCCTCCTATCTTCCTTGTCGTAATCAACTAACATAAAATTTATTGTGTGCTTCCATTGCTCCACAATACCTCTCAATAATCCAATCTAACAAAGAACTTTATCCTGAGACAATTAGATAGAGTGAACCAAAGCCAGAGAAATTTGACAGCAGAAACTACAGAAGAACCCTATTATTTGGCTTGTAAGATCAAACAACTGTTTAGCTAATTTTTAAAAATCAAATTGGCTCTTTTTTCCTTATTTAATTAAAATGATAGATGGGCACTTGGTTATTGGGTAGACTTAGGTGTTAGGAATATTGCTTTGGAAAATTAAACTATAACTTTGGGTTACACCTACAAATTAGTTTACTAAATAGAGAGAAATCAACAACCAAAAGTTTGTTTATGGAACTAAGTTGATTATGCAAAATGAATCCATACACAGAGTCCCATATCTTTTAGATAAAAATATTTCATTTAATATTTCTGCTATTGGAGAAACTTATAAATATACTGTTTTAAATAGATATTCATTATATTTTTCATACAAATCTTTTTTGTTAGCCTACCAAGATGAAACTTGAGATTGATTTCAAGGATAATTATATAACTATGAACTTCCAAAAATATACACATTATTTACACAGCAGACTGTGTTGCATTTAAGGCAGTAAATGTATGTTTGGAACTTAAAAGGCTTTTACACTGTTAGACATAGACATTTATTTAAAAGATTCACTTGGCTAGTTGATTTCATTTCATAGATTTATATTGTATATAGGCTAATATACACTGTCAGATGTACTTCTTTGTGTATGAAAAAATGTGCATATCTTTTTGTAGTTTTAGTAAAATTTTAGCATAAATGAAAATGTCCCAATATTTTCATAATGTTTCTTTGAGCGGACTAACAAAGAAAACATATTCAATGGCATAAATATGTTCTTTCCACTAAAGTTAATGGGTATGTTTGAAAGAAAGAAAATATCTGGCTTCTTTTGATCAATCTAATGAAAATTCATGTTCCTTTGATCTTGTAAATGACCTACTTGAGTAGCTAGAAAATGAGCAAATGAGTTACTATGACTAAACTAGTTGAGAAGCCAAACATTAAAATCTGTCATTCTGTTATTTATAAGTCACCAATTGCATTTTATTTTCCACTGAGTTTTTTCTTTTAAATCTTTATCGGAGTATACTTGCTTTACAATGTGCTGGTTTCTGCCTTATAACAAAGTGAATCAGTTATACATATACATATGTTCCCATATCTCTTCCCTCTTGCATCTCCCTCCCTCCCACCCTCCCTATCCCACCCCACTAGGTGGTCACAAAGAACTGAGTTGATTTCCCTGTGCTATGCGGCTGCTTCCCACTAGCTATCTATTTTACGTTTGGTAGTGTATATATGTCCATGCCACTCTCTCACTTTGTCACAGCTTAACCTTCCCCCTCCCCATATCCTCCAGTCCACTCTAGCAGATCTGAGTCTTTATTCCCATCTTGCCTCTAGGTTCTTAATGACCATTTTCTTTTTTTCTTAGATTCCATATATATGTGCTAGCCTATGGTATTTGTTTTTCTCTTTCTGACTTACTTCACTCTGTATGACAGACTCTATGGCCATCCATCTGACTACAAATGACTCAATTTCGTTTCTTTTTATGGCTGAGAATTATTCCATTGTATATATGTGCCACATCTTCTTTATCCATTAATCTGTTGATGGACACTTAGGTTGCTTCCATGAACTGGCTATTGTAAATAGAGCTGCAATGAACATTTTGCTACATGACTCGTTTTGAATTATGGTTTTCTTAGGGTATATGCCCAGTAGTGGGATTGCTGGATGGTATGGTAGTTCTATTTTTAGTTTTTTAAGGAACCGCCATACTGTTCTCCATAGTGGCTGTATCAATTTACATTCCCACCAACAGTGCAAGAGGGTTCCCTTTTCTCCACACCCTCTCCAGCATTTATTATTTGTAGATTTTTTGATGATGGCCATTCTGACTGGTGTCAGATGATATCTCATTGTAGTTTTGTTTTGCATTTCTCTAATGATTAATGACGTTGAGCATTCTTTCATGTGTTTCTTGGCAATCTGTATACATTCTTTGGAGAAATGTCTATTTAGGTCTTCTGCCCATTTTTGGATTGGGTTGTCTGTTTTTTTGATATTGAGCTGCATGAGCTGCTTGTAAATTTTGGAGATTAATTCATTGTCAGTTGCTTCATTTGCAAATATTTTCTCCCACTCTGAGGTTGTCTTATCATTTTCCTTATGGTTTACTTTGCTGTGCAAAAGCTTTTAAGTTTCATTAGGTCCCATTTGTTTATTTTTGGTTTTATTTCTATTTCTCTAGGATGTGGGTCAAAAAGGATCTTGCTGTGATTTATGTCATGGAGTGTTCTGCCTATGTTTTCCTCTAAGAGTTTGATGGTGTCTGGCCTTACATTTAGGTCTTTGATCCATTTAGAGTTTATTTTTGTGTATGGTGTTAGGGAGTGTTCTAATTTCATTCTTTTACATATAGCTGTCCAATTTTCCCAGCACCACTTATTGAAGAGGCTGTCTTTTCTCCACTGTATATTCTTGCCTCCTTTATCAAAGATAAGGTGACCATATGTGCATGGGTTTATCTCTGGGCTTTCTACCCTGTTCCATTGATCTATATTTCTGTTTTTGTGCCAGTACCATACTGTCTTGATTACTGTAGCTATGTACTATAGTCTGAAGTCAGGGAGCCTGATTCCTCAAGCTCCATTTTCCTTTCTCATGATTACTTTGGCTTTTCAGGGTCTTTTGTGTTCCCATACCAATTGTGAAATTTTTTGTTCTAGTTCTGTGAAAAATGCCATTGATAGTTTCATAGGGATTGCATTGAATCTGTAGATTGCTTTGGGTAGTAGAGTCATTGTCACAATGTTGATTCTTCCAATCTAAGAACATGGTATACCTCTCCATCTCTTTGTATCATCTTTAATTTCTTCCATCAGTGTTGTATAGTTTTCTGCATACAGGTCTTTTGTCTCCTTAGGTAGGTTTATTCCTAGATATTTTATTCCTTTTTTGCAATGGTAAATAGGAGTGTTTTCTTAATTTCACTTTCAGATTTTTCATCATTAGTGTATAGGAATGTTAGAGATTTCTGTGCATTAATTTTGCATCCTGTTACTTTACCAAATTCATTGATTAGCTCTAGTAGTTTTCTGGTAGCATCTTTAGGATTCTCTATGTATAGTATCATATTATCTGCAAACAGTGACAGCTTTACTTCTTCTTTTCCAATTTGGATACCTTTTATTTCTTTTTCTTTCTGAGTGCTGTGGCTAAAACTTGCAAAACTATGTTGAATAATAGTGGTGAGAGTGGGCAACATTCTTTTTTTCCTGATCTTAGTGGAAATGGTTTCAGTTTTTCACCACTGAGGAAGATGTTGGCTGTGGGTTCGTCATATATGGCCTTTATTATGTTGAGGAAAGTTCCCTCTATGCCTGCCTTCTGCAGGGTTGGTTTGTTTGTTTATTTTTGTTTGTTTGTTTGTTTTGTGGTACTCGGGCCTCTCACTGTTGTGGCCTCTCCCGTTGCTCAGCACAGGCTCCGGACGCGCAGGCTCAGCGGCCATGGCTCACGGGCCCAGCCGCTCCGTGGCATGTGGTACCTTCCTGGATCAGGGCACGAACCTGAGTCCCCTGAATCGGCAGGCAGACTCTCAACCACTGCGCCACCAGGGAAGCCCTGCAGGGTTTTTATCATAAACGGGTGTTGAATTTTGTTGAAAGCTTTCTCTTCATTGATTGAGAAGATCATATGATTTTTCTCCTTCAATTTGTTAATATGGTGTATCACATTGATTGATTTGCATATATTGACGAATCCTTGCATTCCTGGGATAAACCCAACTTGATCATGGTGTATGATTCTTTTAATGTGCTGTTGGATACTCTTTGCTAGTATTTTGTTGAGGATTTTTGCATCTATGTTGATCAGTGATATTGGCCTCTAGTTTTCCTTCTTTATGACATCTTTGTCTGGTTTTGGTATCAGAGTGGTGGTGGCCTCATAGAATAAGTATGGGAGTGCTCCTCCCTCTGCTAAATTTTGGAAGAGTTTGAGAAGGATAGGTGTTAGCTCATCTCTAAATGTTTGATAGAATTCACCTGTGAAGCCATCTGGTCCTGGGCTTTTGTTTGTTGGAAGATTTTTAATCACAGTTTCAATATCAGTGCTTGTGATTGGTCTATTCATATTTTCTATTTCTTTCTGCTTCAGTCTCAGAACGTTGTGCATTTCTAAGAATTTGTCCATTTCTTCCAGTTTGTCCATTTTATTGACATAGAGTGGCTTGCAGTAATCTCTCATGATTCTTTGTATTTCTGCAGTGTCAATTGTTACTTCTCCTTTTTAGTTTCTAATTGTATTGATTTGAGTCTTCTCCCTTTTTTTCTTGATGATTCTGCCTAATAGTTTTTTCATTTTGTTTACCTTCTCATGGAACCAGCTTTTAGTTTTATTGATCTTTGCTATCATTTCCTTCATTTCTTTTTCATTTATTTCTGATCCGATCTTTATGATTTCTTTCCTTCTGCTAACTTCGGGGTTTTTTTGTTCTTCTTTCTCTAATTGCTTTAGGTGTAAGTTTAGGTTGTTTATTTGAGATGTTTGTTGTTTCCTAAGGTAGGATTGTATTGCTATAAACTTCCCTCTTAGAACTGCTTTTGCTGCATCCCATAGGTTTTGAGTCATCGTGTTTTCATTGTCATTTGTTTGTAGGTATTTTTTTATTTCCTCTTTGAATTCTTCAGTGATCTCTTGCTTATTAAGTAGTGTATTGTTTAGCCTCCATGTGTTTGTATTTTTTACAGATGTTTTCTTGTAATTGATATCTAGTCACATAGCGTTGTGGTCAGAAAAGATACTTGATATGATTTCAATTATCTTAAATTTACCAAGGCTTGATTTGTGACCCAAGATATGATCTATCCTGGAGAATGTTCCATGAGCACTTGAGAAGAAAGTGTATTCTGTTCTTTTTGGTTGGAATGTCCTATAAATATCAGTTAAATCTATCCAGTCTATTGTGTCATTTAAAGCTTGTGTTTCCTTATTTATTTTCTTTTTTTTTTTTTTTAACATCTTTATTGGAGTATAATTGCTTTACAATGGTATGTTAGTTTCAGCTTCACAACAAAATGAATCAGTTATATATATACATATATTCCCATATCTCTTCCCGCTTGCGTCTCCCTCCCTCCCACCCTCCCTATCCCACCCCTCCAGGCGGTCACAAAGCACCAAGCTGATCTCCCTGTGCTATGCGGCTGCTTCCCACTAGCTATCTACCTTACGTTTGGTAGTGTATATATGTCCATGCCTCTTTATCGCTTTGTCACCGTTTACACTTCCCCCTCCCCATAGCCTCAAGTCCATTCTCTAGTAAGTCTGTGTCTTTATTCCTGTTTCACCCCTAGGTTTTTCATGACATTTTTTTTTTAAAATTCCATATATATGTGTTAGCATACGGTATTTGTCTCTCTCTTTCTGACTTACTTCACTCTGTATGACAGACTCTAGGTCTATCCACCTCATTACAAATAGCTCAATTTCGTCTCTTTTTATGGCTGAGTAATATTCCATTGTATATATGTGCCACATCTTCTTTATCCATTCATCCGATGATGGACACTTAGGTTGTTTCCATCTCTGGGCTATTGTAAATAGAGCTGCAATGAACATTTTGGTACATGACTCTTTTTGAATTATGGTTTTCTCAGGGTATATGCCCAGTAGTGGGATTGCTGGGTCATATGGTAGTTCTATTTGTAGCTTTTTAAGGAACCTCCATACTGTTCTCCACAGTGGCTGTATCAATTTACATTCCCACCAACAGTGTAAGAGGGTTCCCTTTTCTCCACACCCTCTCCAGCATTTATTGTTTCTAGATTTTTTGATGATAGCCATTCTGACTGGTGTGAGATGATATCTCATTGTAGTTTTGATTTGCATTTCTCTCATGATTAGTGATGTTGAGCATTCTCTCATGTATTTGTTGGCACTCTGTATATCTTCTTTGGAGAAATGTCTATTTAGGTCTTCTGCCCATTTTTGGATTGGGTTGTTTGTTTTTTTGTTATTAAGCTGCATGAGCTGCTTATAAATTTTGGAGATCAATCCTTTGTCAGTTGCTTCATTTGCAAATATTTTCTCCCATTCTGAGGGTTGTCTTTTGGTCTTCTTTATGGTTTCCTTTGCTGCGCAAAAGCTTTTAAGTTTCATTAGGTCCCATTTGTTTACTCTTGTTTTTATTTCCATTACTCTAGGAGGTGGGTCAGAAAGAATCTTGCTGTGATTTATGTCATAGAGTGTTCTGCCTATGTTTTCCTCTAAGAGTTTGATAGTTTCTGGCCTTACATTTAGGTCTTTAATCCATTTTGAGCTTATTTTTGTGTATGGTGTTAGGGAGTGATCTAACTTCATACTTTTACATGTAGCTGTCCAGTTTTCCCAGCACCACTTATTGAATAGGCTGTCCTTTCTCCACGGTACATTTCTGCCTCCTTTGTCAAAGATAAGGTGACCATATGTGCGTGGGTTTATCTCTGGGCTTTCTATTCTGTTCCATTGATCTATCTTTCTGTTTTTGTGCCAGTACCATACCGTTTTGATAACTGTAGCTTTGTAGTATAGTCTGAAATCTGGGAGCCTGATTCCTCCAGTTCCTTCTTTCGTTCTCAAGATTGCTTTGGCTATTCGGGGTCTTTTGTGTTTCCATACAAATTGCAAAATTTTTTGTTCTAGTTCTGTGAAAAATGCCAGTGGTAGTTTGATAGGGATTGCATTGAATCTATAGATTGCTTTCGGTAGTAGAGTCATTTTCACAATGTTGATTCTTCCAATCCAAGAACATGGTATATCTCTCCATCTATTTGTATCATCTTTAATTTCTTTCATCAGTGTCTTATAATTTTCTGCATACAGATCTTTTGTCTCCTTAGGTAGGTTTATTCCTAGATATTTTATTCTTTTTGTTGCAATGGTAAATGGGAGTGTTTTCTTGGTTTCACTTTCAGATTTTTCATCATTAGTATATAGGAATGCCAGAGATTTCTGTGCATTAATTTTGTATCCTGCCACTTTACCAAATTCATTGATTAGCTCTAGTAGTTTTCTGGTAGCATCTTTAGAATTCTCTATGTAGATTATCATGTCATCTGCAAACAGTGACAGCTTTACTTCTTCTTTTCCGATTTGGATTCCTTTTATTTCCTTTTCTTCTCTGATTGCTGTGGCTAAAACTTCCAAAACTATGTTGAATAAGAGTGGTGAGAGTGGGCAACCTTGTCTTGTTCCTGATCTTAGTGGAAATGCTTTCAGTTTTTCGCCATTGAGGATGATGTTTGCTGTGGGCTTGTCATATATGGCCTTTATTATGTTGAGGAAAGTTCCCTCTATGCCTACTTTCTGCAGGGTTTTTATCATAAATTGGTGTTGAATTTTGTCAAAAGCTTTCTCTGCATCTATTGAGATGATCATATGGTTTTTCTCCTTCAGTTTGTTAATATGGTTTATCACATTGATAGATTTGCGTATATTGAAGAATACTTGCATTCCTGGAATAAACTCCACTTGATCATGGTGTATGATCCTTTTAATGTGCTGTTGGTCTATTTGCTAGTATTTTGTTGAGGATTTTTGCATCTATGTTCATCAGTGATATTGGCCTGTAGTTTTCTTTCTTTGTGACATCCTTGTCTGGTTTTGGTATCAAGGTGATGGTGGCCTCGTAGAAGGAGTTTGGGAGTGTTCCTCCCTCTGCTATATTTTGGAAGAGTTTGAGAAGGATAGGTGTTAGCTCTTCTCTAAATGTTTGATAGAATTTGCCTGGGAAGCCATCTGGTCCTGGGCTTTTCTTTGTTGGAAGATTTTTAATCACAGTTTCAATTTCAGTGCTTGTGATTGGTCTGTTCATATTTTCTATTTCTTCCTGATTCAGTCTTGGCAGGTTGTGCATTTCTAAGAATTTGTCCATTTCTTCCAGATTGTCCATTTTATTGGCATAGAGTTGCTTGTTGTAATCTCTCATGATCTCTTTTATTTCTGCAGTGTCAGTTGTTACCTCTCCTTTTTCATTTCTAATTCTATTGATTTGAGTCTTCTCCCTTTTTTTCTTGATGAGTCTGGCTAGTGGTTTATCTATTTTGTTTATCTTCTCAAAGAACCAGCTTTTAGTTTTATTGATCTTTGCTATTGTTTCCTTCATTTCTTTTTCATTTATTTCTGATCTGATTTTTATGATTTCTTTCCTTCTGCTAGCTTTGGGGTTTTTTTGTTCTTCTTTCTCTAATTGCTTGAGGTGCAAGGTTAGGTTGTTTATTCGAGATGTTTCCTGCTTCTTAAGGTGGGCTTGTATTGCTATAAACTTCCCCCTTAGAACTGCTTTTGCTGCATCCCACAGGTTTTGGGTCGTTGTGTCTCCATTGTCATTTGTTTCTAGGTATTTTTTGATTTCCTCTTTGATTTCTTCAGTGATCACTTCATTATTAAGTAGTGTATTGTTTAGCCTCCATGTGTTTGTATTTTTTACAGATCTTTTCCTGTAATTGATATCTAGTCTCATGGCGTTGTGGTCAGAAAAGATACTTGATACAATTTCAATTTTCTTAAATTTACCAAGGCTTGATTTGTGACCCAAGATATGATCTATCCTGGAGAATGTTCCATGAGCACTTGAGAAAAATGTGTATTCTGTTGTTTTTGGATGGAATGTCCTATAAATATCAATTAACTCCATCTCGTTTAATGTATCATTTAAAGCTTGTGTTTCCTTATTTATTTTCATTTTGGATGATCTGTCCATTGGTGAAAGTGGGGTGTTAAAGTCCCCTACTATGAATGTGTTACTGTCGATTTCCCCTTTTATGGTTGTCAGTATTTGCCTTATGTATTGAGGTGCACCTATGTTGGGTGCATAAATATTTACAATTGTTATATCTTCCTCTTGGATCGATCCCTTGATCATTATGTAGTGTCCTTCTTTGTCTCTTCTAATAGTCTTTGTTTTAAAGTCTATTTTGTCTGATATGAGAATTGCTACTCCAGCTTTCTTTTGGTTTCCATTTGCATGAAATACCTTTTTCCATCCCCTTACTTTCAGTCTGTATGTGTCTCTAGGTCTGAAGTGGGTCTCTTGTAGACAGCAAATATATGGGTCTTGTTTTTGTATCCATTCAGCCAATCTGTGTCTTTTGGTGGGAGCATTTAGTCCATTTACATTTAAGGTAATTATCGATATGTGTGTTCCTATTCCCATTTTCTTAATTGTTTTGGGTTCGTTATTGTAGGTCCTTTCCTTCTTTTGTGTTTCTTGCCTAGAGAAGTTCCTTTAGCAGTTGTTGTAGAGCTGGTTTGGTGGTGCTGAACTCTCTCAGCTTTTGCTTGTCTGTAAAGGTTTTAATTTCTCCATCAAATCTGAATGAGATCATTGCTGGGTAGAGTAATCTTGGTTGCAGGTTTTTCTCCTTCAACACTTTCAATATGTCCTGCCACTCCCTTCTGGCTTGCAGAGTTTCTGCTGAAAGATCAGCTGTTAACCTTATGGGGATTCCCTTGTGTGTTATTTGTTGTTTTTCCCTTGCTGCTTTTAATATGTTTTCTTTGTATTTAATTTTTGACAATTTGATTAATATGTGTCTTGGCGTATTTCTCCTTGGATTTATCCTGTATGGGACTCTCTGTGCTTCCTGGACTTGATTAATGATTTCTTTTCCCATATTAGGGAAGTTTTCAACTATAATCTCTTCAAATATTTTCTCAGTCCCTTTCTTTTTCTCTTCTTCTTCTGGAACCCCTATAATTCGAATGTTGGTGCGTTTAATGTTGTCCCAGAGGTCTCTGAGACTGTCCTCAGTTCTTTTCATTCTTTTTTCTTTATTCTGCTCTGCAGTAGTTATTTCCACTATTTTATCTTCCAGGTCACTTATCCGTTCTTCTGCCTCAGTTATTCTGCTATTGATCCCATCTAGAGTACTTTTAATTTCATTTATTGTGTTGTTCATCGTTGCTTGCTTCATCTTTAGTTCTTCTAGGTCCTTGTTAACTGATTCTTGCAATTTGTCCATTCTATTGTCCATTCTATCTCCAAGATTTCGGATCAACCTTACTATCATTATTCTGAATTCTTTTTCAGGTAGACTGCCTATTTCCTCTTCATTTATTAGGTCTGGTGGGTTTTTATCTTGCTCCTTCATCTGCTGTGTGTTTTTCTGTCTTTTCATTTTGCTTATCTTACTGTGTTTGGGGTCTCCTTTTTTGCAGGCTGAAGGTTCGTAGTTCCTGTTGTTTTTGGTGTCTGTCCCCAGTGGCTAAGGTTGGTTCAGTGGGTTGTGTAGGCTTCCTGGTGGAGGGTACTAGTGCCTGTGTTCTGGTGGATGAGGCTGGATCTTGTCTTTCTGGTGGGCAGGTCCACGTCTGGTGGTGTGTTTTGGGGTGTCTGTAGACTTACTATGATTTTGGGCAGCCTCTCTGCTAATGGGTGGGGTTGTGTTCCTGTCTTGCTAGTTGTTTGGCATAGGATGTCCAGCACTGTAGCTTGCTGGTCGTTGAGTGAAGCTGGGTGCTGGCGTTGAGATGGAGATCTCTTGGAGATTTTTGCTGTTTGATATTATGTGCAGCTGGGAGGCCTCTTGTGGACCAGTGTCCTGAAGTTGGCTGTCCCACCTCAGAGGCACAGCACTGAGTCCTGGCTGCAGCACCAAGAGCCTTTCATCCACACGGCTCCTTAATTTGGGATGATTCATTGTCTATTCAGGTATTCCACAGATGCAGGGTATATCAAGTTGATTGTGGAGCTTTAATCCGCTGCTTCTGAGGCTGCTGGGAGAGATTTCCCTTTCTCTTCTTTGTTCTGACAGTTCCCAGGGGCTCAGCTTTGGATTTGGCCCCGCCTGTGCGTGTAGGTCGCCGGAGGGCGTCTGTTCTATGCTCAGACAGGACGAGGTTAAAGGAGACGCTGATTCGGAGGCTCTGGCTCACCCAGGCCGGGGGGTAGGGAGGGTCACGGAGTGCGGGGCGGGCCTGCGGCGGCAGAGGCCAGCGTGACGCTGCGGCCTGAGGCGCGCCGTGCGCTCTCCCGGGGAGCCGTCCCTGGATCCCGGGACCCTGGCAGTGGCGGGCTGCACAGGCTCCCCAGAAGGGCGTGTGGCTAGTGACCTGTGTTCGCACACAGGCCTCCTGGCGGCGGCAGCAGCGGCCTTAGCGTCCCATGTCCGTCTCTGGGCTCCGCACTCTTAGCCGCGGCTCGCGCCCGTCCCTGGAGCTCTCTCAAGCAGCGTTCTTAATCCCCTCTCCTCGTGCACCAGGAAACAAAGAGGGACGTAAAAGTCTCTTGCCTCTTCGGCAGGTCCAGACCCCTCCCCGGACTCTCTCCCGGCCAGCCGCGGCGCACCAACGCCCTGCAGGCTGTGTTCACGCCGCCAACCTCAGTCCTCTCCCGGCGCTCCGACAAAAGCCGGAGCCTCAGCTCCCAGTCCCGCCCGCTCCGGCGGGCGAGCAGACAAGCCTCTCGGCTGGTGAGTGCCGGTCGGCCCGATCCTCTGCGCTGGAATCTGTCCGCTTTGCCCTCCGCACCCCTGTTGCTGTGCTCTCCTCCGCGGCTCCCAAGCTCCCCCACTCCGCCTCCCGAAGTCTCCACCCACGAAGGGGCTTCCTAGTGTGTGGACACTTTTCCTCCTTCACAGCTCTCTCCCGCTGGTGCAGGACCCGTCCCTATCCTTTTGTCTCTGTTTAGTTTTTTCTTTTGCCCTAACCAGGTACGTGGGGGGTTCCTTGCCTTTTGGGAGGTCTGAGGTCTTCTGCCAGCGTTCAGTAGGTGTTCTGTAGGAGTTGTTCCACGCGTAGATGTATTTCTGGTGTATCTGTGGAGAGGAAGGTGATCTCCGCGTCTTACTCTTCTGCCATCTTCCCGGAAGTCCTCCTTATTTATTTTCATTTTGGTTGATCTGTCCATTGGTGAAAGTGGGGTGTTAAATCCCCTACTATGATTGTGTTACTGCCAATTTCCCCTTTTATGGCTGTTAGTATTTGTCTTATGTATTGAGGTGCTCCTATGTTGGGTGCATAAATATTTACAATTGTTATATCTTCTTCTTGGATTGATCACTTGATCATTAGGTAGTGTCCTTCCTTGTCTCCTGTGATAGTCTTTATTTTAAAGTCTATTTTGTCTGATATGAGAATTGCTACTCCAGCTTCTTTTGATTTCCATTTGCATGGAATATCTTTTTCCATCCCCTCACTTTCAGTCTGTATGTGTCCCTAGGTCTGAAGTGGGTGTCTTGTAGACAGCATATATACAGGTCTTTTTTTTGTATCCATTCAGCCAGTCTATGTCTTTTGGTTGGAGCATTTAATCCATTTACATTACATTTAAGGTAGTTATTGATATGTATGTTCCTATTACCATTTTCTTAATTGTTTTGAGTTTGTTACTGTATGTCTTTTCCTTCTTTTGTGTTTCTTGCCTAGAGAAGTTCCTTTAGCATTTGTTGTAAAGCTAGTTTGGTGGTGCTGAATTCTGTTAGCTTTTGCTTGTCTGTAAATGTTTTAATTTCTACATCAAATCTCACTTAGATCCTTGCAGGGTAGAGTAATCTTGGTTGTAGGTTCTTAATGAGTTTGTTTTTGAATTTAAAAAATCTGAGTAAAATTGCCATAAAATCAGTCAGGTATTACCTACAAAAATTACCTTATTAAAAACAGAAGAAATTATGTGTCCTAAACAATCATTTAAATTGTCATTAAGATTTAATTCCAATAAGAAATGTGAGCTCAAAATGTTGAAGAAATGACAACAACTTAAAAAAACATTGGAGGAAGTTGAAATTTTTATGTCATGTTCCATTGTAGCTGAGGAAAGCCCAAATGTAACAAATACCATCTGTTTAGCTATATTTGTATGTGTTGTAAATGAGAATATAAATGTGACTGAAGAAATTTTGGACATAAAACCCATGACAGGCACAACATTCACAAACAAAGTATCTGTGTCGAGGAATGTTTTGAAATACTTAATGAAAACTGGCCAAGAAATATTAGGGAGTGACTCTAATATTAGATAGTGCCTCCATGAAAGTCTATGTTAATACCAAACTCCTGAGATGAAAATTTCAGGTGCTAAAATTTTGAGGGACACATACAATTTTCCAAGAATTACTTTGTACCAAATGATTTTTTTAAAAATGAAGCCTGTCTTCATTTGAAGTAAGATAAGAAGATCCTGTGGCTGAAATAGATAACTCAATGTAGATAACTCAATGTTTACTTGAAGCCCTAGAAACACAATCAAATAAGTTGTCTAATAAAGAGGCTAGGGGACTTGGTTGAGTCATTTTAGTTGTATTGAAATTTCTTATTTTTAAGAGTTGAAAGAAATTGACTTGCTCATGTCATCTTGGGAAAATTTCTGCTTCAGCTCACCAGAGATTGAGGGATGAATCTTCACCTTTTTGGTTGATGTTACAACTCATCTAAACACCTTGAAAAGACCTTCACAAGTGGTTACCAATGATTTTATGTGCCCATTTCAAGTAAAATTGTGTCTTTGGGAAGCATCTGAGAAGGAAAATGGAAATTTACATTCCTCTGATGAAAGTGACTCTAAAAGTGACAACTGTAGCTTAAACTACATTCTCCAAGTATGAACTGGATTCCAGAAAATATTCTGATTTCACAGTTTATAAATATGTGCTAATATTCAATTTCAGTCAAATTAAGCTCTCAAAATTAACTTTAATCATGTGAACAAAGAGCTTAAAATGGAAGTTTCTGAGCTGCAGAAATGTTTCTGAAAACTAAATAGAAGTTCTAGAATACTAGAATTCTACAAATATCTCTGTAAAGTAGTTTTCTTAATTGTAAAAAACATTCTGTAAAGATTTTATAGGTGCCCAGATGTACTTAATTTTGTGAACAGCTATTTTCTTTTCTGAGTAAAGCTAAATAAAACTCCCCAATAAAGGATTCAAGGCTGAATTCTGTACTGCATGTAGCAATATAAAACACACAACTAGACACAGTCATCTTGGTGTAGAAGTAAAAGGGTGAATTTTCCAGTTTTAAATCAAAGAAGCAATGAATTAGGAAAGAGAAATGTAATACTTAGTAGCCCCTGTTATTGTTTTTTTTTTTCGGTATGTGGGCCTCTCACTGTTGTGGCCTCTCCCGTTGCGGAGCACAGGCTCCGGATGCACAGGCTCAGCAGCCATGGCTCACGGGTGCAGCCGCTCCGCGGCATGTGGGATCTTACCGGACCGGGGCACGAACCCGTGTCCCCTGCATTGGCAGGCGGACTCTCAACCACTGCGCCACCCGGGAAGCCCGCCCTTGCTTTTTAATATGTATATATAAATAAATAAATATATATATATATATTTAATTGGGGTGTAGTTGCTTTAATATGCTATGTTAATTTCTGCTGTATATGTACATGTATACATATATCCCCTCCCTCTTGGAACTCCCTCCCAACCCCCTCCCCATCCCAACCATCTAGGTCACCACAGAGTACTAAGCTGAGCTCCCTGTGCTATACAGCAGGTTCTCACTAGCTATCTGTTTTACACATGGTAGTGTATATATGTCAATCCCAATCTCCCAATTCATCTCACCCCACTTCCTCATCCCATATCCACATGTCCATTCTCTACGTCTGCTTCTCTATTCCTGCCCTGCAAAAATGTTCATCTGTACCATTCTTTTAGAATCCACATATATGTATTAATATACAATATTTGTTTTTCTCTTTCTGACTGACTTCACTCTGTATGACAGACTCTAGGTCCATCCATGTCTCTACAAATGACCCAATTTCACTCATTTATGGCTGAGTAATATTCTATTGTATATATGTACCACATCTTCTTTATCCATTCATCTGTCAATGGACATTTATGTTGCTTCCATGTCCTGGCTATTGTAAATAGTGCTGCAATGCACATTGGGGTGCATGTGTGTTTTTGAATTATCATTTTCTCTGGGTATATGCCCAGTAGCGGGATTCCTGGGTCATATTGTATTTCTATTTTTAGTTTTTTAAGACACCTCCATACTGTTCTCCATAGTGGCTCTATCAACTTACATTCCCACCAACAGCACAAGAGGGTCCTCTTTTCTCCACACTCTCACCAGCATTTATTGTTTGTAGATTTTTAAATGATAGTCATTCTGACCAATGTGAGGTGACACCTCACTGTAGTTTTGATTTGCATTTCTCTAATAGATAGTGATGTTGAGGATCCTTTCATGTGTTTGTTGGCTATCTGTATGTCTTCTTTGGAGAAATGTCTACTTAGGTCTTCTGCCTATTTTTTGATTGGGTTGTTTGCTTTTTTTGATACTGAGCTGCATGAGCTGTTTGTATATTTTGGAGATTAATCCCTTGTCAGTTTCTTCATTTGCAAATATTTTATCCATGTCTAAGAGTTGTCTTTTAATCTCATTTATTGTTTCTTTTGCTGTGCAAAATCTTTTAAGTTTAATTAGGTTCCTTTTTTTTTTTGTTTTTATTTTCATTACTGTAGAGGAGGTGGGTCAAAAAAGATCTGCTGTGATTTACGTCAAAGAGTGTTCTGACTATGTTTTCTTCTAAGAGTTTTATAGTATGTGATCTTACATTCAAGCCTTTAATCTATTTGGAGTTCATTTTTGTGTACGGTGTTAGGGAGTGTTCTAATTTCTTTCTTTTACATGTAGCTGTCCTGTTTTCTCAGCATCATTTATTGAAGAGACTGTCTTTTATATTGTATATTTTTGCCACCTTTGTCATAGACTAGGTGACCATAGGTGCTTGGGTTAATCTCTGGGCTTTCTATCCTGTTTCATTGATATATATTTCTGTTTTTGTGCCAGTACCATACTGTCTTGATTACTGTAGCTTTGTAGTATAGTCTGAAGTCAGGGCACCTGATTCCTCCACCTCCATTTCTCTCTCTCAAGATTGCTATGGCTATTTGGGGTCTTTTGCGCTTCCATATAAATTGTAAAATGTTTTGTTCTAATTCTGTGAAGAATGCCACTGGAAATTTAATAGGGATTGTATTGAATTTGTAGATTACTTTGGGTAGTATAGTCATTTTCACAATATCAATTCTTCCAATTTAAGAACGTGGTATATCTCTCCGACTGTTTTGTCATCTTTGATTTCTTTCATCAGTGTCTTATAGTTTTCTGAGTACAGGTCTTTTGCCTCATTAGGCAGGTTTATTTCTAGGTATTTTATTCTTTTTGTTGTGATGGTAAATGGGATTGTTTCCTTAATCTCTCCTTCTGATATTTCATTGTTAGTGTATAGGAATACAGGAGATTTCTGTGCATTAACTTTGTATCCTGAAACTTTACCTAATTCATTGATTAGCTCTAGTAGTTTTCTGGTGGCTTCCTCAGGATTTTCTATGTATAGTATCATGTCATCTGTAAACAGTGACAGTTTTACTTCCTCTTTTCCAATTTGTATTCCTTTCATTTCTTTTTCTTCTCTGATTGCCATGGCTTGGGCTTCCAAAACTCTGTTGAATAAGAGTGGCAAGAGTAGACATCAGTGTCTTGTTCCTGATCTTAGAGGAAATGCTTTCAGTTTTTCACCATTGAGAATGATGTTTGCTGTGGGTTTGTCATATGTGGCCTTTATTGTGTTGAGGTAGGTTCCCTCTAGGCTCACTTTCTGGAGAGTTTTCTTTTTTTATCATAAATGGGTGTTGAATTTTGTCCAAAGCTTTTTCTGCATCTATTGAGATGATCATATGGTTTTTATCTTTAATTTGTTAATATGGTGTATCACATTGATTGATTTGCGTATATTGAAGAATCCTTGCATCCCTGGGATAAATCCC
This sequence comes from Aethalodelphis obliquidens, assembly GCF_003676395.1. NCBI lineage: Eukaryota > Metazoa > Chordata > Mammalia > Artiodactyla > Delphinidae > Aethalodelphis > Aethalodelphis obliquidens. The sequence goes on from NW_020837983.1 coordinate 440,195, forward strand.
ACTTGATCTCAGTGTATGATTATTTTAATGTGCTGTTGAATTCTGTTTGCTAGTACCTGGTTGAGGATTTTTGGGTCAATGTTCATCAGTGATGTTGGTCTATAACTTTCTTTTTTTGTGATATTTTTGTCTGGTTTTGGTATCAGGGTGATGGTAGCTTTGTAGAATGAGCTTGGGAGTGTTCCTTCCTCTACAATTTTTTGGAAGAGTTTGGGAAGGATCAGTGTTAGCTCTTCTCTAAGTGTTTGATAGAATTCACCTGTGAAGTCATCTGGTCCTGGACTTTTGTTTGTTGGAAAATTTTAAATCACAGTTTGAATTTCATTGTGATTTTCATTGTGATTGGTTTGTTCATATTTTCTATTTTTTCCTTGTTCAGTCTTGGAAGGCTGTACCTTTCTAAGAATTTGTCCATTTCTTCCAAATTTTCCAATTTATTAGCATATAGTTGCTTGTAGTAGTCTCTTAGGATCCTTTGTATTTCTGTGGTGTCAGTTATCCTTTGTATTTCTGTGGTGTTAGTTTCTCAGAATTTGTCCATTTCTTCCAGATTGTCCAAGTTATTAGCATCTAGTTGCTTGTAGTAGTCTCTTAGGATCCTTTGTATTTCTGTGGTGTTAGTTTTTCATTTCTAATTTTACTGATTTGAATCCTCTGCCTTTTTTTCTTGATGAGTCTCACTAAGCGTTTATCAATTTTGTTTATCTTCTCAAAGAACAAGCTTTTAGTTTCATTGATTTTTGCTACAGTTTTCTTTGTTTCTATTTCATTTATTTCCACTCTAATTTTTATGATTTCTTTCCTTTTACTAACTTTGGGTTTTGTTTGTTCTTCTTTCTCTAGTTGCTTTAGGTGTAAGATTAGGTTTTTAATTTGAGATTTTTCTTGTTCTTGAGGTAGGATTGAATTCTGTAAACTTGCCTTTTAAGACTGCTTTTGTTGCATCCCATAAGTTTGGGTTTTTGTGTTTTCATTGTCATTTGTTTCTAGGTATATTTTGATTTCCTGTATGATTTCTTCAGTGATCTTTTGGTTACTTAGCAGCATATTGTTTAGTCTACATGTGTTTTTGTTTTTTTCAGGTTTTTTTCCTGTAATTAATTTCTAATCTCATAGTGTTGTGGTCAGAAAAGATGCTTGACACAGTTTCAATTTTCTTAAATTAATCAAGGCTTAATTTGTAACCTAAGATGTAATCTATCCTGGAGAATGTTCCGTGTGCACTTAAGAAGAAGTTGTATTCTGCTGCTTTTGGATGGAATGTCCTATAAATATCAATTAAGTCTACCTGCTCTGTTGTGTCATTTAAAGCTGTTTTTCCAGATTAATTTTCTTTCTGGATGATCTGTCCATTGGTGTAAGTATGGTGTTAAAGTCCCCTGCTATTATTGTGTTACTGTCAGTTTCCCCTTTTATGGTTGTTAGCATTTGCCTTATGTATAGAGGTGCTCCTATGTTGGGTGCATAAATATTTAAAGTTGGGAGAGACTTTCAAGTTGTCGGAGGAGTAAGATGTGGAGATCACCTTCCTCTCCACAAATACATCAGAAATACATCTACATGTGGAACAACTACTACAGAACACCTACTGAATGCTGGCAGAAGACCTCAGACTTCCCCAAAGGCAAGAAACTCCCCATGTACCTGTATAGGGCAAAAGGAAAAAGAAAAAACAGAGACAAAAGAATAAGGATGGGACCTGCTCCTCTGGGAGGGAGCTGTGAAGGAGGAAAAGTTTCCACACACTAGGAAGCCCCTTCACTGGCAGAGACAGGGGGTGGGCCAGAGGGAAGCTTCGGAACCACGGAGGAGAGTGCAGCAACAGGGGTGCACAGGGCAAAGTGGAGAGATTCCCACACAGAGGATCAGTGCCGCCAGCACTCACCAGCATGAGAGGCTTGTTTGCTCACCCACCAGAGTGGGTGGGGGCTGGGAGCTGAGGCTCAGGCTTCAGAGGTCAGATCCCAGGGAGAGGACTGGGGTTAGCTGCATGAACACAAACTGAAGGGGGCTAGTGCGACACAGCTAGCCAGGAGGGAGTCTGGGAAAAAGTCTGAAACTGCCTAAGAGGCAAGAAACCATTGTTTTGGGGTGCATGAGGAGAGGAGATTCAGAGCATCCCCAAAACGAGCTCCAGGGAGGGGTGTGAGCCACGGCTATCAGCACAGGACACCAGAGAAGGACATGAGACACTAAGGCTGTTGCTGCAGCCACCAAGAAGCCTGTTTGGAAGCACAGGTCACTATCCACACCTCCCCTCTTGGGAACCTGTGCAGCCTGCCACTGCCAGGGTCGTGTGATCCAGGGACAACTTCCCCTGGAGAACACACAGCATGCCTCAGGCTGTTGCAACATCATGCCAGCCTTGCAGCTGCAGGCTCGCCTGGCATTCCATACCCCTCCCTCCTTCCGGCCTGAGTGAGCCATAGCCCCCGAATCTGCTGCTCCTTTAACCCCATCCTGTCGTGGTGGGAACAGATGTCTTCAGGAGACCTACATGCAGATTTGGGCCAAATCCAAAGCTGAACCTCAGGAACTGTATGAACAAAGAAGAGAAAGGGAAATTTCTCCCAGTAGACTCAGGAGCAGCAGAGTAAATCTCCACAATCAACTTGATGTACCCTGCATCTATGGAATACCTGATTAGACAATGAATCATCCCAAACTTGAGGTGGTGGACTTTAGGAGCAACTGTAGACTTGGGGTTTGCTTTCTGCATCTAATATGTTTCTGGTTTTATATTTATCTTACTTTAGTATTTAGAGTTCATTATCATTGGTAGATTTGTTAATTGATTTGGTTGCCTCTTCCTATATATATATATATATAAAATTTTTTGCTTTTTCTCTTTTTATGAGTGTGTATGTGTATGCTTCTTTGTGTGATTTTGTCTGTATAGGTTTGCTATTACCATTTGTCCTAGGGTTCTCTCTGTCCATTTTTCTGTTTTTCTTTTTTTTCTTATGATACGTTTTAGCCCTTGTTATCATTGGTGGATTTGTTTCTTGGGTTGGTTGTTCTCTTATTTTTTTTATTACTTTTTAATGTTTTTAATATTTTTTTATTCTTTATTTTATTTTATTTTATTTTTCCCTTTCTTTCTAAGTTGTGTGGCTGACAAGGTCTTGGTGCTCCGGCTGGGTGTCAGGACTCTGCCTCTGAGGTGGGAAAGCTGAGTTCTGGACATTGGTCCACCAGAGACCTCCCGGCTCCATATAATGTCAAACATCAAAAGCTCTCCCAGAGATCTCCATCTCAATGCTAAGACCCAGCTCCACCCAATGGCCAGCAAGCTACAGTGCTGGACGCCCTGTGCCAACAACTAGAAAGACAGGAACACAACACCACCCATTAGCAGAGAGGCTACATAAAGTCATAAGGTCAAGACACCCCAAAACACACCACTGGATGTGGTCCTGCCCACCAGAAAGACAAGATCCAGCTTCATCCAACAAAACACAGGCACCAGTCAGCTACACCAGGAAGCCTACACAACCCACTGAACCGACCTCACCAACTGGGGGCAGACACCAAAAACAATGGGAACTACGAACCTGCAGCCTGTGAAAAGGAGACCACAAACACAGTAAGTTGAGCAAAATGAGAAGACAGAAAAACACACAGCAGATGAAGGAGCAAGATAAAAACCCAACAGACCAAACAAATGAAGAGGAAATAGGCAGTCTACCTGAAAAATAATTCAGAGTGTTGATAGAAAAGATGATCCAAAATCTTGGAAATAGAATGGAGAAAATACAAAAAACATTTAACAAGGACTTAGAAGAACTAAAGAGCAAAGAAACAATGAAGTACAATACAATAAATGAAAATAAAAATTCTCTAGAACGAATCAATAGCAGAATAACTGAAGCAGAAGGATGGATAAGCGACCTGGAAGATAAAATACTGGAAATAACTACCGCAGAGCAGAATAAAGAGAAAAGAATGAGAAGAATTGAGGATAGTCTCAGAGACCTCTGGAACAACATTAAACAGACAAACAGTCTAATTATAGGGGTCCCAGAAGAAGAAGAGAAAAAGAAAGGGACTGAGAAAATACTTGAAGAGATTATAGTTGAAAACTTCCCTAATATGGGAAAGGAAACAATCAAGTCCAGGAAGAGGAGAGTCCCATACAGGATATATCCAAGGAGAAACATGCCAAGACACATATTAATCAAACTATAAAAATTAAATACAAAGAAAAAATATTAAAAGCAACAAGGGAAAAACAACAAATAATATACAAGGGAATCCCCATAAGATTAACAGGTGATTTTTCTTCAGAAACTCTGCAAGCCAGAAGAGAGTTGCAGAACATACTCAAAGTGATAAAGGGGAAAAACCAACAAACAAGATTATTCTATGCAGCAATGATCTCATTCTCATTTGACAGAGAAATGAAAACCTTTACAGACAAGCAAAAGGTAGGAGAATTCAGCACCACCAAACCAGCTTAACAACAAATACTAAAGGAACTTCTCTAGGGATGAAACACAAGAGAAGGAAAAGACATACAATAACAAACCCAAAACAATTAAGAAAATGGTAATAGGAACATACATATCGATAACTATCTTAAATGTAAATGGATTAAATGCTCCAACCAAAATACAAAGACTGGATGAATGGATATAAAAACAAGACCTGTATATATGTTGTCTACAAGAGACCCACTTCAGACCTAGGGACACATACAGACTGAAAGTGAGTGACCAGGAAAAGATATTCCATGCAAATGGAAATCAAAAGAAAGCTAGAGGAGCAATTCTCATATCAGACAAAACAGACTTTAAAATAAGGACTATTAGAAGAGACAAAGAAGGACACTACCTAATGATCAAGTGATCGATCCAAGAAGAAGATATAACAATTGTAAATATATATGCAACCAACATAAGAGTACCTCAATTCATAAGTCAAATGTTAACAGCCATAAAAGGGGAAATCGACAGTAACAGAATCATAGTAGGGGACTTTAACACCCCACTTTCACCAATGGACAAATCATCCAAAATGAAAATAACTAAGGAAACACAAGCTTTAAATGATACACTAAACAAGATGCACTTAATTGATATTTATAGGACATTCCATCCAAAAACGACAGAATACACTTTCTTCTCAAGTGCTCATGGAACATTCTCCAGGATAGATCATAACTTGGGTCACAAATCCAGCCTTGGTAAATTTAAGAAAATTAAAATTGTATCAAGTATCTTTTCTGACCACAACACTATGAGACTAGACACCAAATACAGGAAAAGGTCTGTAAAAAATACAAACACATGGAGGCTAAAAAATACACTACCTAAAAACCAAGAGATAACTGAAGAATTCAAAGGGGAAATTAAAAAAATACCTAGAAACAAATGACAATGAAAACAGGACAACCCTAAACCTAAGGGATGCAGCAAAAGCAGTTTTAAGAGGGAAGTTTATAGCAATACAGTCTTACCTCAAGAACAAAAAAATCTCAAATAAACAACCTAAACTTACACCTCAAGCAATTAGGGAAATAAGAACAAAAAACCTCAAAGTTAGCAGAAGGAAAGAAATCATAAAGATCAGATCAGAAATAAATGAAAAAGAAATGAAGGAAATGATACCAAAGATCAATAAAATTAAAAGCTGGCTCTTTGACAAGATAAAAAATATGATAAACCATTAGCAAGACTCATCAAGAAAGAAAAGGGAGAAGACTCAAATCAATAGAATTAGAAATGAAAAAGAAGTAACTGACACTGCAGAAATACAAAGGATCATGAGAGATTACTGCAAGCACAACCTGGAAGAATTAGACAAATTCTTAGAAAAGCACAACCTTCCGAGACTGAATCAGGAAGAAATAGAAAATATAAATAGACCAATCACAAGCAATGAAATTGAAACTGAGAGTAAAAAATTTCCAACAAACAAAATCCCAGAACCAGATGGCTTAACAGGCAAATGCAAAATGTAGCAAAGGGAGGAACTCTATCAAACTCATTCTATGAGACCACCATCACCCAGATACCAAAACCAGACAAAGATATCACAAAGAAAGAAAACTACAGGGTGGTATCACTGATGATCATAGATGCAAAAATCCTCAACAAAATACTAGCAAACAGAATGCAACAGCACATTAAAGGGATCATACACCATAATCAAGTGGGGTTTATCCCACTAATGCAAGGATTCTCCCATATAATCAAATCAGTCAATGTGATAATCCATATTAACCAACCATAGGAGAAAAACCATATGATCATCTCAATAGATGCAGAAAAAGCTTTGGACAAAATTCAACACCCATTTATTATAAAAACCCTCCAGAAAGTAGGCATAGAGGGAACTTTCCTCAACATATTAAAGGCCACGTATGACAAATCCACAACCAACATCGTCCTCATTGGTGAAAAACTGAAACCATTTCCTCTAAGATGAGGAAAAAGACAAGGTTGTCCACTCTCACCACTATTATTCAAAATAGTTTTGGAAGTTTTAGCCACAACAATCAGAGAAGAAAAAGAAATAAATGGAATCCAAATCAGAAAAGAAGAAGTAAAGCTGTCACTGTTTGCAGATGACATGTTATTATACATATAAGGCCCTATAGATGCTACCAGAAAACTACTAGAGCTAATCAATGAATTTGGTAAAGTACTAGGATACAAAGTTAATGCCCAGAAATCCCTTGCATTCTTATACACTAATGATGAAAAATCTGAAAAGGAAATTAAGGAAACAATCCCATTTACCATTGCAACAAAAAGAATAAAGTACCTGGGAATAAACCCACCTAACGAGACAAAAGACTTGTATGCAGAAATGCATAAGACACTGATGAAAGAAATTAAAGGTGATACAAACAGATGGAGAGATATAACATGTTCTTGGAATGGAAGAATCAACATTGTGAGAATGACTATACTACCTAAAGCAATCTACAGATTCAATGCAATCCCTATCAAACTACCAATGGCATTTTTCACAGAACTAGAACAAAAAAGTTTCACAATTTGTATGGAAACACAAAAGACCCCGAACAGCAAAAGCAATCTTGAGAAAGAAAAATGGAGCTCATGGAATCAGGCTCCCAGACTTCAGGCTATACTACAAGTCTACAGTAATCAAGACAGTATGGAACTGGCACAAAAACAGAAATATAGATCACTGGAACAGGATAGAAAGCCCAGAGGTAAACCCATGCACATATGGTCTCCTTATTTTTGATAAAGGAGGCAAGCATATACAATGGGAAAAGACAGCCTCTTCAATAAGTGGTGCTGGGAAAACTGGACAGCTACATGTAAAAGATGAAATTAGAATACTCCCTAACACCATGCACAAAAGAAAATTTAATATGGGTTAAAGACCAAAATGTAAGGCCAGACACTATAAAACTCTTAGAGGAAAACATAGGCAGAACAGTGTATGATATAAATCACAGTAAAATGCTTTTTGACCCACCTCCTAGAGAAATGGAAATAAAAACAAAAATAAACAAATTGGACCAAATGAAACTTAAAAGCTTTTGCACAGCAAAGTAAACCATAAACAAGACAATAAGACAACCCTCAGAATGGGAGAAAATATTTGCAAATGAAGCAACTGTCAAAGGATTAATCTCCAACATGTACAAGCAGCTCATGCAGCTCAATATCAAAAAAACAAACATGCAATCCAATAATGGGCAGGAGACCTAAACAGACATTTTTCAAAAGAAGATATACAGATTGCCAATAGACACATGAACGGATGCTCAACATCACTAATCATTAGAGAAATGCAAATCAAAACTCTAATGAGGTATCACATCACACCAGTCAGAATGGCCATCATCAAAAAATCTACAAACAATAAATGCTGGAGAGGGTGTGGAGAAAAGGGAACCCTATTGCACTGTTGGTGGGAACGTAAATTGATACAGCCACTGTGGAGAACAGTATGGAGGTTCCTTAAAAAACTAAAGAAGTAATACCATACGAATCAGCAATCCCACTACTGGGCATATACCCTGAGAAACCATAACTCAAAAACGGTCACGTTCCACAATGTTCATTGCAGATCTGTTTACAGTAGCCAGGACATGGAAGCAACCTAAGTGTCCACCGACAAATGAATGGATAAAGAAGATGTAGCACATATATACAATGGAATATTACTCAGCCATAAAAAGAAATGAAATTGAGTTATTTGTAGTGAGGTGGATGGACCTAGAGACTGTTATACAGAGTGAAGTAAGTCAGAAAGAGAAAAATAAATACCGTATGCTAACACATATATATAGAATCTAAAAAAAAGAAAAGAAAATGGTTCCGAAGAACCTAGGGGCAGGACAAGAATAAAGTCACAGATGTACAGAATGGACTTAAGGACATGGGAAGGGGGAAGGGTAAGCTGGGACGAAGGGAGAGAGTGTCATGTATATATATACACTACCAAATGTAAAAGAGATAGCTACTGGAAGCAGCCACATAGCACAGGGAGATCAGCTTGGTGCTTTGTGACCACGTAGAGTGGTGGGATAGGGAGGGTGGGAGGGAGATGCAAGAGGGAGGAGATATGGAGATATGTGTATTGTATAGCTGATTCAGTTTGTTATAAAGCAGAAACTAACACACTATTGTAAAGCAATTATACTCCAATAAAGATGTTAAAAAATGTTTACAATTGTTATGTTTTCTTCTTGGATTGATCCCTTAATCATTAGGTAGTGTCCTTCTTTATCTCTTGTAAGAGTCTATTTTAAAACCTAGTTTCTCTGAAATTAGTATTGCTACTCCAGCTTTCTTTTGATTTCCATTTGCATGGAATATCTTTTTCCATCCCCTCATTTTCAGTCTGTATGTGTCCCTAGGTCTGAAGTGGGTCTCTTGTAGACAGATATATATGGGTCTATTTTTTGTTTCCATTTACCCAATTTATGTCTTTTGGTTGTAGCATTTAATCCATTTACATTTAAGGTAATTATCAATATATATGTTCCTATTACCATTTTCTTTATTGTTTTGGGTTCGTTTTTTTAGGTCTCTTCCTTCTCTTGTGTTTCCTTACTGTAGAATTTCCTTTAGCATTTGTTGTAAAGCTGGTTTTGTGGTTCTGAATTCTCTTAGTCTTTGCTTGTCTGTAATGCTCTTGATTTCTCTGTCAAATCCAAATGAGATCCTTGCTGGTTAGAATAATCTTGGTTGTACGTTTTTCCCTTTCATCACTTTAAATATATCCTGTCACTCCCTTCTGGCCTGCAGTTTTTCTGCTAAAAAGCAGCTGATAACCTTATGGGCATTCCCTTGTGTATTATTTGTTGCTTTTTTCTTGCTTCTTTTAATGTTTTTTTCTTGATTTTAATTATTGTTAGTTTGATTAATATGTGTCTTGGTGTGTTTCTCCTTGGTTTTATCCTGTATGGGACTCTGTATTTCCTGGACTTGGGCAGCTATTTCCTTTCCCACGTTAGGGAAGTTTATGACTATAATCTCTTCAAATATTTCCTCAGACCCTTTCTCTTTCTCTTCTTCTTTTGGGACCCCTATAATTCGAACGTTGGTGCCTTTAATGTTGTCCCAGAGGTCTCTGAGACTGTCCTCATTTATTTTCCATCTTTTCTCTTTTCTTTTTTTTTTTTTTTTGCGGTACGTGGGCCTCTCACTGTTGTGGCCTCTCCCGTTGTGGAGCACAGGCTCCAGATGTGCAGGCTCAGTGGCCATGGCTCACGGGCCTAGCCGCTCCGCGACATGTGAGATCTTCCCGGACCAGGGCACGAACCCACATCCCCTGCATCGGCAGGCGGACTCTCAACCACTGCGCCACCAGGGAAGCCCCCATCTTTTTTCTTTATTCTGCTCCTCGGCAGTTATGTCCACTATTCTGTCTTCCAGCTCACTTATTGTTCTTCTCTCTCAGTTATTCTGCTATTGATTCCTTCTAGAGTATTTTTCATTTCAGTTATTGTGTTGTGCATCACTGTTTGCTCTTTAGTTCTTCTAGGTCTTTATTATACATTTCTTGTATTTTCTTGATCTGTTGCTCCATTCTATTTCCAAGTTTTTGGATCATGTTTACTATCATTCCTCTGAATTCTTTTTCAGATAGGTTGCCTATTTCCTCTTCATTTATTTGGTCTTGTATGTTTTTTCTTGTCCTTCCTAATATTTTTTTTTGTCATTTCATTTTTTTTGTTGGGTGTGGCTGTGTTCCTGTCCTGCTGGTTGTTTGCCCTAAGGCATCCAGCCCTGGAGTTTGCAAGCAGTTGGGTTGAGCCAGGTCTTGGTGTCGAGATGAGGACTTCTGGGAGACCTCATACCAATTAATATTCCCTGGGATCTGAAGTTCTCTGTTAGTCCAGCACTTGGGCTTGGTACTCCCACCACAGGTGCTTAGGCCTGACCACTGCCCTGAGAACCAAGACCCTGCAGGCTGAGCGGATAGTCAAAAGAAAAAAAAAAAAGAGAAGAAAAGAAAAAAATCAACAAACAGAAAAGAGCATAACAATAACAAAGAATAAAAACTAAAAAAAATTAGAAAAATAATTAAACAACAACAAAACAGAACAGCAAAAAAAATAAACAACATAAACAAATTTTTAAATTAAGTAAAAAAGTAAGAATAAAAATAAAAGATAAAAGTACTAAAAATAATTTTAAAAATAAATGAAAAATAAAATAATAAAAAATTCCCTGGTGCCTCCTCTATCAGTGTTCTTGCTCCGATGGTGCAAGAACACCCTACTCCCACCTCCCCAGTAGGCCTCCAAGACCTCTAGGGAGGTCTCTGGACCCGCTGTGTCAGCCCCACTTCTGCGTGTGTTCCTCTCACCAGCGTCTGTTACTGGAGCTGGCCCAGAGGACAAGTGCTGGGGCGCAGGCCTCCATCGGTGCACTCACAGGGGCCAGCACAGTCAGAGGAGGCCTTGGAGGGGGGCAGTACTCAACCCACCTGGACCCGTGTGGCCAGAGGTGGCCCTGTCAGGGATGGTACTCAGGCTTCCAGGACCCACGCAGCCAGAGGAGGCTTTGGTGGGGGTGGGGCTTAGGCCTGGGACCCATGCAGACAGAAGAGGCGTTGGTCGTGGGAGGGCTCAGGCCTGGGACCCATGAAACTAGAAGAGGCCTGGTTGGGGGAGGAGGCTCAGGCCCGGGACTCATCTAGCTGGAGGAGGCCTTGGGATCTGGGCGTTAAGGCCTGGGATCCCAACAGGATTGCCAGGGCCCAAGTGGGCAGGGGAGACACTGCATCCCCCTCCAATCCCCACTTATCTCCCCATCTTGAGTGGGCCCTTCTGAGCATGGGAACCTCTCCCCTCCTCCAGCCTCCCTCAGGGGTGCTGGTCCCAACCCACCTCCATTTTTCCTTGCCCCTCCCCTTCCCTCCCACATCCTACCTGGTTGAGCAAGGATTCCTCCCATCAACTTAGGTGTCTGAGGTCCCCCACCAGCATCTAGCAGGAGCCCTAGCTGTGAGGAGACTTGAACTCTGTGTCCTCTTACTCTGCCATCTTGATTCTGCCAATGTGTATATTTAAGGTACAATTTAAAATGTAATCTCTGCTATAATACATGTTTACATTATTAGACATAGTTAAATGATATTTCAATAAAATGAAAAATAGTTATATTTTTAGCAGTTGACACACAAAAAATCTGGTTTTCTTTACTCTTTTATTGCTTTCCTGGAACCAAAGGCACTTGAATTTGAGACACTTGGATCAGTGTTTTATCTTAGCAAATGAAAAGAAGAAATCTGGCTTTGCCCTCTAAATGCCTTTCAAATAATGACTGAAAGTTGATGATGACTGACTTCTCTCAGTGAGCACAGCCTGTACTATATTTAGCATGACAATGACCTTTGGTTAAGCAGTAGACTGCTTGCTTCTTCATTTACCTTTCTTCAAAATTGTTAAAATTGTTGGTGCTCCTTTGAAAATGCTGTACATTTTAAATAATTTGAAGCAAATATTGAATCAAAGATAAATCAGTTATATAATATGTACTCAGCTAAAGTAAGCATATTCTAATCTTGTGAATAAGAAAAACTCACATATAAATAATAATGTCCTTAATAATATTATGACAGTATCTCCTTTATTTGTCAACGTTCTTTGTACTTAGTGGTCATGATTATTGATAGTGATTGTGATTTTCTTGATTAGAATATAAACTCCACAAGGACAACACTTTAAAAATGTTAACTGGGCTTCCCTGGTGGCGCAGTGGTTGAGAGTCTGCCTGCCGATGCAGGGGACACGGGTTCGTGCCCCAGTCCGGGAAGATCCCACATGTCGTGGAGCAGCTGGGCCCGTGAGCCATGGCCGCCAAGCCTGCGCGTCCGGAGCCTGTGCTCCGCAACGGGAGAGGCCACAACAGTGAGAGGCCCACATACCGCAAAAAAAAAAAAAAAAAAATGTTAACTGGAGTAGTGCACCTCACCGCCATGGCGGCGGTGCTGTCCAGTCATCCCCTGGTAGTGGTAGCAACTTTCCCTCAGGAAGTCCGGTCTCCGCCTCCTGCTCCCACCCCACTTGCTCGGTGGCTGAGGCAGCGGTGGCGGCAACGGTTGTCCCTGCCTCTCCGCCTCCACCACCTTGGCCTACCCACCGACTGGCGACGTTGGCAGGGCGGGGGACTGTAGTTGTAGACGGCTGCCCCTGCCTCAGAGAAGATACCACGTTGAATGAGCAAAGACTGAACTTTATACAGATACCTTTTGTAAAAGGCTTATAAGGAATAGTGACATAATTTGAATCGCAGTGGATTTCACATTATGAGGTGAATGGGAGTGGAGTATTGGACAAAAAAATAGATTTTTTAATCTCTGCATCATGGTTTTTAGCTCTTCAGTTGTTGCACAGTCTCACTATTTGGGGAAAGTTCATGCTAAAAAACTGAAGCAATTAATGGGTGAATATGATCAAATTTCTCCATCAAGTTCTCAACCTGATAAGGAGAATCCCTTGTCAACCTAATGAAGCATTCAAAGAAGACATCTGACTCTTTTCAGGATGAACTTGAAGATTATATCAAAGTGCAGAAAACCAGAGGCTTAGAGCCAAATACTTGTTTCAGAAAGATGAGAGAGGATTATTTGGAAACCTGTGGATACAAAGAAGAGGTTGATTCTAGACCCAGGTGTAGAATGTTTAATCAAAGACTCCCTTATGAACCCGTCCAGACCTACCAAAGACCATGCAATATTTCACAAGCAGTGGAGAAGCGGTTACCTCAGTGGCTACCAGCTTATGACAGCAGGCTGAGACTAGACTCCCTGAGCAACTGTCAATTCACCAGGGACTGTTTCTCAGGAAAACCAGTAGCCCTGAACTTTAGTCAACAAGAGTATAACTGTAGCTCATACAGTGTAGAATCTGGAGTTTACAGGCATCTCTCCTTAGAAAACAGTACCAGTGCCCATCAAACTAGTTATAAACAGATACATCAGAAGAGAAAAAGACACCCAGAGGAAGGCTGGGATAAACCAGAAGAGGAGCGGCCCAAGCATAAGATGAAGAAAGCTTATGAGGAAATAGACTTAGACAAACACAAGAGCATCCAAAGAAACAAAACAGAGGTGGAAACAGTCAGAGTCAGTACAGAAAAGCTTAAGAACTGAAAGGACAAAAAAAGCCAAGATGTAGCCTCTAAGAAAGAGGAATGTAAGCGTAGAAAAGAGAAAAAGGAACAAGGGAAAGAAAGGACAAGAAGAGGAGATGCTTTGGGAACAAGGGAAAGAAAGGACAAGAAGAGGAGATGCTTTGGGACCAGTCTATCCTTGGATTTTGAAGCGCTTGCATTGGTTCTCCTGAGGTTAAATTGAAAAAATAGTTGAGGAGCTTGGTTTTACGATGTCCATGTTCATATCGCTCTTTTCATGTGAACAGGTACAAAGGCTAAGTGAACAGAAAACATTTAGTGTACTTTCTCTCCAACATGGAAATTACTTTTCCTCTCTTCTAAAATCATTACTACATTTTTCTTATACATAATGTAACCTCCCTTAATGAGGGTGGCTCTGCTTTTATTCATCAAATTGCTATGATGGTGGAAGTATTTTTCCCTCGGGAGGTCATTTATTTTAAATTGGAGAATTAATAGCTTTACAGAATCTATTTCTTGATTGGGTTTTAGTTTGGGATGGGTGTTTTTATATTCATTAGTTTTCTCTGTGAAGCAGTTTAGATTGATTTTCTTTTCCTTCGTTAGATCTAACTTGCAGTATATTTTCTAGATTGGAAAGTGGAAAATGACATACATTATAATAGGCTTAAGTTACATACAGTTTTAAACGTTTCAAGAAGTCTTGATACAAAATCAGTTTATATTCTGGAAATGTTTATAATATAATAAAGTTCTAATTTCTCCAAAAATATGTTAACTGTTATATCCTAAATATTCAGTAGAGTGCTTGGCACATAGTAGATAATAAATGTCTGTTGAAGTATTATTTAAGGATAACTGAAAAAAAAACCCCTATATTTGAATAATATGTATTAGCCAGATTAGGCTAAATTGCATTGTCAGTAATAAACAACATCCAAATATCTGTGGTTTAACATACAAAAGTTTATTTCTTGCTCCTGAAACATATTATTGTGGTTGACAGTGGGCTCTGCATCTGGATTGATGTAGGCTCTGCAGTCTTGTAGCAGCAACATTTGGATTAGAGCTCTCCACTCAGACATCATGGCAGGGGAAGAGAGAGAGACTTGAGAATCATGCACAGGCTTTTCTCCACTCATGTCTTTGGCCAGAAGTAGTCATATATCTTCATCAAGATGCAAAGAGGTTAGGAAGTGTTGGGAGCAAATAGAATATTGGATGAGTGTTACTGCCTCTGCCACAGCATGATAAATAAACCAGTGCCTAATTGTTACCTGAAGCTGCTGCTAGTAGCTGCTAGGATTATTGTTAGGCCCTTTAGTACATATTTCCAGATGTTAAAAGGACTTCATCCCCTAGGAGGACCATGGGGCAGGCTGTTATGTCACTCACTGGGGTTTCTGGAAATTCACAGTTGTGTCACATTGCTTATAATTTAGAGTGCTCTTTGAACCACATTTTTTTTTTTTTTCCGGTACGCGGGCCTCTCACTGCTGTGGCCCCTCCCGCCGCGGAGCACAGGCCCTGGACGCGCAGGCCCAGCAGCCACGGCTCACGGGCCCAGCCGCTCCGCGGCACGCGGGATCCTCCCGGACCGGGGCACGAACCTGCGCTCCCCGCATCTGCAGGCCGACCCCCAACGACCACGTCACCAGGGAAGCCCTTGAACCACATTTGATTGACAGTACCACATGCATAGATTGACCCAAGGTATTGGACCCTATTGGAGGTTAAGAGGGTGGGTCTCCAAAGTAGATTCAGAAGTGAAATCTGAGGGATTATCTCCCCCTTTCAACGGAAACTCCTCTTTATTTCCCAAAATATGGATCTCAGAAGTAAGCATTATAGAAACCAGTCTAGTTAGGGATCATTTTGCTGGTTCTGCCAAGGATGCTGGAGTTACCCTCCACATTGATGGTATTCTTGGGACCATGGTCCATCTTTTATAAGGTAGCCAGATCTCATTCCTGGAACTGATATGTCTTGCATTGACTTATCAAGGAATTTCCTTCTCTAAAGAGAAATTTCGTGTTAGCCACTAAGACAATACTGTCACTTCTTTACATGCTTATGTGAAGGCATGTAATGTTCTAATACATCTTTTAGGTCTCTATTTCTGAGTAAAATCTGTTGAATATATATAATTTAAGTTATTTTAGGCTATTATTTCCATAATGATGTGCATAGTCTACAAAATGATTCATAACCCTATGCATATAAGTTAGGAACAGAGTCATTCACCCAGTAAATGTTTGAGAAGCAACTCTGCATCAAGAATGAGGATAATTGATGATAACTATTGGATACACAAAGATGAATGAGACATAGTGACTACCTTTGAGATGCTCAAATGCTGGCTAGAGAAAGACATGTCAATAGATAATTCTGGTACATTGAGATTACTACTGTAAGTTAGGAGAAAAGTGATTCAGGGAAAGGATTGTTCCTCCCCTGTATTTTCAGGCTTTTCAGCCGTTGTAGCTGACTTTGAAAGTAGGTACTTCCTATCTGAGGCAGAGAATATTCCAAGGCAGATGGGAGCACTATGAAATATAAGAGGAGAAGCCTAGGTAAAGTTAAGGAGGTATAAAAGTTCATTACATGTCTGGGAACCTAGGAGAAAAACAATAAATTAGAATATTGTGTGCTTGTGAGGGAAGTAGTATACTTGAGTATAGAGATGTGTGGCTGCTGTAATAATGGCTTCTAAGGAGTCATGCCTCCTGGAAGACTCATTCTGTATAATCTCCTCTCATGTTGAGGCTTGACCATGTGATATATAGAGGCTGGACAAGCACTCATGCACAAGACTTGCCTGGTTGGAGCCCTGAGGCTGTCATGGATGAAGAAGCCCAGATTAGCCATTAGAGATCTCATGGAGGAGTAGGAACATGGAAAGAGATCCCAATGAAAGGGAGACTACGTGGAGAGAGAGCCCATGGAGAGGGAGACCATGTGGAGGGAGATTCATAGAGAGAGACCACATGTCTCATATCCCAGAGAGAGACAAGGACACACACACACACACACACACACACACACACACACACATTGCACATGCAGAGAGATCCCATGAAAAGAGAGAGACCATGTGAAGATATGAGTCTCTGGAAGAATCCATCTCCAGTTGACAAGCAGGCTGAATGCAGTCATATGTATGAACTCAGGCAAAAATCAACATGAGCACCATCCAGCTAAACAACAAAATTGTGGAAAGTAGTAAACTTTGTAGTTTTAAGCTACTAAGTTTTGGAATGATTTCTTATGAAGCAATAGATAACAGATACAGAAAGTAACTTTATTTAGTTATTTATTCAACAATTATTTATTGAGTGTATTGGGTATCTCCTATGTGCCAGGAACTCTGATAGATCAAGACTGCATTTTGCAGGGCCTTTCATTTCTTGGTAAGGAGTCATCTTTTGTCTGTCCTAACTCTAGCACTACAAATGTCATTGCTATTGTTTAAATTGAGGGCTTCATCATATCTTACCTATTGTAATAATGTCCCAATTGTTCTCTCTTTCATTTCTGCTTTTTTCCAAAACACAAACATGATCTTTGTTATTATCCTGTTTAAATCTCTTTAATGGCTTACCATAACCTTCAGGTCAAATTTTAGACTCTTTTGTGTATATCACCTAATACCATTTATACCCTCTTCTCCAATGTCCAATAACTTGTAGTTCCCTAAATAAGCAATGTTTACCTAGGTATTAGAACCTTTGCACAATGTTGTTGTCTTGGCCTAGAAGGCCTTCTTTCATTTGTTTGCATGGAAAAAGCTTATATATACTTCCAGACACAGTCAAATCTATACACTTCTCTTCAATACCTCCATGTGGAATTGCTCACTCTTTTGCATTTTATGCTACTACTGACCATTGCATACTCTAATAACATACACTTGCCACATTATGTTGGTATGCTATTTTCCCTTCTAGATTGTGAGCTCCTTGAAGGCAAAGGATTTTATCTTTTTTCCATATTTCTTACCTTTTTACAGTGAGCTCTTAATTCCTAGCATATAGTAGATACTCTAAAAATATTACTTGAGTAATGCCTTTATTTTATAGGCTGTAGGAAATCAATGACTATTTTATAGGAAGGAATTTTAGAAAATTAATCCATGCATCAGGGTGAAAGAGGGAAAAAAAAGGCAAATTTACCCATTTCTTAAACCATTTAACCATTTTACTTCCATGGTCAAGCTGAGACATGAGGATTGCCAAAACTAAGGCAGTAGGAGGATGGAGGAGGGGAGCTACATAAAAGATCTATCAGAGGTAGAATGGCCATGACATGGTGGAAACCTCCTAAATGTGGAGAAAGAGGAAAAGTGGATAATTGAAAAAATTTTGCCATTTCTAGCTTGGACAAATAGGTAGATAATGATGCCATTAACTAAGATAGAAAATAGCAGAAGAGGAGCAGGTTTGGAGAGGAAGAAGGTTATAATTATCAGTATACTGACTGTTGAGAGTGAATTTCAAGGTTTCAGCAACTCTCCCTGGTAAGGAAACTGTTAGTTACAATGAGGGTGACTCTATTGGCAGAAAGCTGGAAATCACCGTGGCACTAGAAAATCCTTGTGAAAGATGATCTGGTTGGACTAGTCCTCAGGAACTCTGACTAAAGGGAAAGGACCTAGATCAGTAAATTTCTCCAAAGCTGAATTTGATATACAAGCAGTTGGGTTTTATGCCACAACCTACAATTGCAATTTCTTTAAGAAAATTTATTGTCTATTTATACCTAAATAGACAGCAATAGTCCCATTTTAGGGATACTAAGACTGAGGTAATTCTTATTACACAGAATAACAGTGGTCACTGACTTAATTGGGCATGCAGTTGGTAGCTCCTACCACAGCAATGGCAAGTTAGAAATGATTCTTCAGAGATTTTATCCATGTATGACAAGACTGAAACATTGTCTCTTCTATTCTTCTTCAGTCACTTATTGTTTAATAACAATAATCCAACAGCTAGAATACCAAACTAGTATCCTTTTCCTCTGACTGGAGGTCACCCTTCCTGACAAGACTTCAGTTCTGTGTTTCTTACATCACCAGGGTCATAGATAAAGAGCTTCAAGTAATACGTTGCCTATGACAGCACCCTCCTCTCATGCTAATTGCTCTGGGCAAGTTGGCCTTCCTTTTACAATTTTTCTCAGAGATAATTTAGATAATAATGAATTCATGTGAAATCTGCTTACTAGAGAAGGGAGTTGAGAAATGAAACTATGTATTATTTCTTTAGAGTATTTCTTACTATAAAAAAGAGGCAAAATCTAACCAAATCAGAGTTTGTGGGATATCAAAAAATAACATGAAACCAACACTTCAAAGACTTGAATTTTGCAATAGTGTAGCAAAGAAACACTCGATGCATCTGCAAAGCAAAGTTAAACAGATCAGATAGAGGGGGTCAAAACAAAAATTAAGAAGGCTGAATACCAAACTTAGAGTCTGGATTTTAACATGGCTCCCAGTTGTATTGCTGTATGAATGAAAAAGAGATCAGAGACTTTTATGATAAAAGATACCAAGAAGCAGTAATATGTTGGTAACTGCTATTTTTAGTTTCTCTCTCTCACATTGTTTTGCTTAAAGTGACAGTATAGGCTCACAATAGATTTATTCTCCCTCTGCTAGTCACTATTCCAGAGAGACAGCTCATGACATTCTTCTGATTCCTATAATAGGTTAATGCTACAGTGAACTCTGGGGGTCGACCGAGTTAGCTTTCAGGGGATACAAGTGTCATCACCCAAAAAAACACTTACACAGCACCAACATATAATCCTGATGTAGCTGGAAGCCTGTGCATTAGCTAGGAGAATGCATCTACCTCCATCCCTATCGCAGAGACTGCACTTGGGATATTGTACACCAGTCTCCTTGTACTGTATCAACGAGACGGAGCATATCCTGTAACTGGAGCCTCAGCTGATGCTTGTGATAACTCAGGAACATATAACATCCACTCTCTTTGTAATTTGGGTAGCACTATGTTGGAGGCTAGTGATAAGTTAGGTGATATAGTGAAATTAAGTCCTTTAGGCAGTGCATATTTTATGTCAGTTTGTTCTGAAGCTGTGTTTAGTTTCAAGGTGAGTAGTCCTGGCTTTTCAATTGCCTGTAAGTTAAATCAAGTCAGAAATAGTCCTTGAAAGAGTTGTTTTTATTAAGAAAAGCATGCCAATGGCTGTGATGAATACGGACAATATATTTCCAGAGAATGGCAAAGAGCACAAAGCCCTTAACATAGTCAATGGCTGTGAAACATTTTAAATTTGATTTTAGCTACTAATATAAATTCATGTTTTTGCTGTTTTAATTTTGTTTTTAAAACTTAGTTGATCAAGTTAAAAAAATGTATTTTCCAAGAGTAGCCATGAGTTGATCGTTATAATAGTTTGATGATGGGTTTATTTTTCTATTCTACTTTTATTATTTGATTTTATTATTCTATTCTATTTTTACTTTTATGGGTTTTTTTAATTATTGAAAGTAAAATATGTCCTCTATGTAGATTTTTCAAATAGCCAATGAACTTATGCTGCTGCAAATTCAAATTTGCAAATTTGAAACTATAACTTTTATGTATAATGAAATCTCTGTGTGGATACAAATTTTTTCATTGTATTTCTACTTGCCTAACTGTCAGTGATTTGGTCCTTTGGTTAATTTAGTCTTTGATATATTTAAGGAAGATAGGAGAATACATTTAATTAATGCATGATACTAATTTAGATATTTAAATTCAAGACAAGAAAAATATAGTTCTTACTTTCATGGAGCTTATAGTCTATTTTTGAAGACAGATAAATGCCAAAAATCAGACTTTGATAAGTATTTTAGTAAAGGTTGTTCTGTGAGGGTTAATTCCATAGGCTTAGAATTAGCCTGAGCTGTTCTCCTTGTCTGTGTATGGCACTGATCCCAAGTCAGTAAAAGTATTGTTCTGTAACGATTAGTCTGAAGAGTTTCAGGTGGTTTGTGTCATTGTTTATTGGTAATGGTAAGATTGATAAGTTGTGCCTGGACTTGGTGAGACCCCTGGAAGAATCTAATGTTTGAGAAGACTAAACAAAAAGAATATGCCTATATGACCAGTAAAAAAACAAAAAACAAAAAACCCAAAACCCTAGTGATGACTTCATTTTAGCATCTCTGGTTCCAGAGTGTTCAGTGTCATAATGATGGTTTCTGATTCAAGAGAGAAGGTACATACTGCCATGGCCCTGACAAAGGGAGGACAATAGGATTTTGCACTTGGCTTCTCCAGAACCCCTGCTATGAGATAGCCTTTGATTATGATGCATATTCTTACTTGAATGCTATAGCTGTATTGTATCCATTTCCTGCAATAAACTGTAGATTTGTAAGCATTGTTATTTTGGGTCCTGTATGTCTTCTTGATTGAGCAATTAAAACTTGTGTGACTTATACCATTAGTGAGAAGGCCCAATGTGGGTGAGACTAATGGAAAAGAAACTGATTTTGTGTTTACATGCTGTGTGTATAGACCCATAAGTGCTTCACATGGAAGGTAGGGTCTGGAGAAATTAATACTTATTTTTAAAGGAAGATAGAGGAGATAGAAGGGTGCAATATGTCAGAAATAGCTTGGGGAAAGGCATGACACATTCCAGGAAATATTCAATGTGAGTAGGATAAAATCTGGAGCTCAAATCTGAGCTCAATCCTAGAGATACAGTGCTGGGAATCACTAGCTGAGGGAGTGGATAATATTGTTCAAAGGGAGACTGTGGTATGAGACAATAGCTGAAAACTAAGTCTCACTGGTGATCTGTATTGGTAGAGAAATTCCAAAGAAAAGAAAGTTTCAGAAACCAAGGAAAGAGCTAGTTCATCAAAATTTTGAATCTAGTATCAAGTTCAAGAAGAATGGGTATGATGAAGAGATTTTTGAATTTTTTAAAAAAGAAGGTTGAAGAAAGGTTTCAATTCAGAAGGAAATGGAAGAGAAATTTGGTGGTGAAAGGAAATGAGAGAGACGAGGTTAGAGCTTGAAAAGGAAGAGGGTTGATGGAAAATTTGTTTACAGTTGGTGAAGAACTGAAATACCTGGCAACTAAGGGGGAAGATCTAGAAGAAGGGACAAGTTGAAGTGTAAGAGATGGGAAGAATTGATGGACAATGTCTTGAACTGGCGGATGAAGATAAAATCAAGAGGATGCTGCTTCTTTTGTGAAAGAAGAAGATATTAGTGTATAAAAAGTAAAATGGAACATGCATTTTATGGGCCAAACAATTTGGAACCTTAGGATAAGTATTTTGCCATTTTAAATATCAGATAACATGTAGGCGTACTGCATGATATGTGAGAGGGGCTTTAGGTTATCCTGGAGTTTAAAACTCTTACCAATCCTTACCAATCTATATTTGCATTTTCATGAATAACAAGCATTTTCTCCTGGGCTCAGACTTTATTTAGGCCATCTTACTTTGCTCAAGTGTTATCTAGCAGTGGCTTTTCAGGCTTTTGATACCTTCTGTGTCCATATATAAATATACTGAGATACAATACGAGGGTGGAGAGAGGCAGGTTTTTAACAAATGTTTCTATCAAAGTTGGTAGGTCTCCAAACTGACTGTCTATATTATAATATTTTCTTTAGCTTGTTCCTCAAATTAATTCACTGGTTCTTCTAAAATTAATCTTAATAAATTATATTTGGAAATTTTCCATTTTTAACTTGTACCCTATTATTTTGCATATAGAATTTTAATTTTATTGACATATAACAGAGCACTTATGCTTTCAGCCAAATGGAATAATAAGGACTAGATTTACCATCTTATTTAAAGAAACCAAAAACAGGAAAATTATAAGGAACAACAAATTTTAAAGCTTTGGACAAAAGGAAATGAAGGACAGTGATCTATGAGAGATGAAAAAAGTGAGATGTCTCCTATGATTACCCAAGTTTTTATTTTTTGCTTTGAGAGAGTGTTTAGGGCATGGTACAGGAAGGAGGAAACCAGGCAGAAGCATGACAGAATCCCTGGGTTAAAGATCCAAAACTGAGTTCAGGGAGATCAGAGAGGCTAGAATTCACAAGACAGAGTGCTATAAAGGAGAGATGTGCAAAAAAGAGAACTCTAAAGATCTTCCGATTCTCTTTCTTGAGTAGTCAAATGAGTACTAATCAGCACATATGTCTTAGGAAGCTACTTGAGTCTGGAGAAAGAACTGCCTGAAAGTATTAGAGTTCAGTGCTCAGTGCTCACACAAGCCAGAATGAAAAGCCTCATGATTCATGGGACATTGTGTAGACTATACAGAGGGGCCTTTGTAATGAGGAATAATTAGCCCCAGTTTGAGCTTCAGTCTTGCCTAACAAATCTTAAAAGCAAGGTCAAATTGTTTCCAATAGTTTACAGCTTGTGTCCCAGAAAAAGGCTCAATATATACAGGTGTACAGAAACACCTGGGATCTAACAAGGTAAATTTTACAATGTCCGGCATTTAATTAAAAGTTACCAGTCAAATAAGGAAGCAGGAAAATACAGTTGATCCTTGAGCAATGTGGGGGTTAGGGAAGCCAAACTTCCATTGTCACATATAACTTTATAGTCAGCCCTCAGTATCTGGGATTTTGTATCCATGAACTTAACAAAAACTTGGATCGTGTAGCATTATAGTATGTATTTAGTGAAAGAAATCTGAACCTGTGCATTCAAACCCACGTTGTTCAAGGTTCAATTGTATCAGCCATAATGAGTAGATAACTCAATCAATCAAAACCAACCTGGAATTGGCATAGATATTAGGATTAGCAAACAATGACATTAAAGCATTTATTATAACAATATTCCATTTGTTCAAAAAGTTAAGTTGAGACATGAAATCTATAAAAAACCCCAAATTGAATTTCCATAGATCAAAACTACAATGTGTGAAGTAAAAAATAAACTGGGTAGAATTAATGGCAAATTAGACATTGCACAAGAAAATATTAATAAACTTGAATGCAGAACAATAGAAACAAAAATAAAGAACACAGAGGAAAGAGAATTAAATAAATATTAAGAGAGCATCAGTGAGCTATGAGATAATTTCAAGTGCCCTATAATATGTGTAATTGGAGTTCCTGAAGGAGAGGACAGAAGTGGGGACAGAAAAAATTTTGAAAAATTAATGGCCAAAATATTTCCAAATTTAATGAAAAGTATAAATCCACAGATTCAAGAAGCTCAAAAAACCCCAAGTTCAAAAGCATGAAAAATCTGTATCAAGGTGTATCATAATCAAATTTCTCAAAGTCAGTGATAAAGAGAAAATCTTAATAGGATCCAGATTAAAAATGTTATGTACAGTGTAACAAAGACAAAGATGGCAGCATATTTCTTATCAGAAACAATATAAGTGCTAAGTCAATAGAGAAGTATCTTTAAAGTACTGAAAAGGTAAAAGATCAAACCAGAGTACTATAACCCATGAAAATATCTTTGGTTCTCAGCAGTTTGACCTGGACATTGTTTTCTTTGTATTTGTCTCATAGGGGTTCACTGAACCTCTGGTAGACATAAATTTATGTTTTTCTTCAAACTTGGGGAATATGTGGCCATTATTTCTTCAAATATTTTTGGCCCATTTTCTCTCTTCTCTCCTTCTGAAAATTCAATTACACTATTTTAGAACATTTTCTATTGTCCCACAGATCTCTGAGGCTCTGTGTATTTTTCTTTTCAGTATCTCTCTCTCTCTCTCTCTCTCTTTTTCAGTTTGGATATTTGCATTGATCTATATTAAAGTTTAGTGATTTTGTCTTCTATTTCTTATCTAATATTGTGCCCATCCAGTATATATTTTATTTCAAGAATTGTACTTTTCTTTTTTCTATTTTTTTTTTGGGTGCACTGTGCAGCTTGCAGGATCTTAGTTCCCCAACCAGGGATTGAACCTATGCCCTCTGCAGTGGAAGCATGAAGTCCTAATGACTGGACCACCAGGGAATTCCCAAGAATGGTACTTTTTAATTTTATCATTTCCATTTAGTTATTCTTTCTTTATTTATTTTTTATAATTAATTTTTATTGGTGTATATTTGCTTTACATTTGGTTCTTCTTAGTTTTTCTTTCTTTGTTAAGATTCTCCATGTGTTTATTCATTATGACCATCTTTTCATTTAAATTCTTGACCATATTTATTCTAGATGATTTAAAGTCTTTATCTGGAAATTCAACATCTGGGTCATTGTAACTTTGATTTATATTCTTTTTTTTTTTTCCCAAATCAAGCGTCATATTTTCTGGTCTCTTCACACATGGCTAGTAATTGACTAAAGGATATAGTGATTACTATATTGTTTAGAGTTTGGGTTTTTCATTGTTTTGTCTTTCTTTAACAGGTGTTTCTTTTTGTTCTGGCATGCAGTAAGTATACTGGTTTATCAGTCTGCTATTTTTGAATGTTGTTTTAAAGCCCAGTACAGGCAGCTAAAAGCATTCTCTACACTAGTAATAGAGTAGCCATATTGTGAGGATTCTTAAGATGCCATATAGACATGTTGCCTGGAGGGAAGGAGGGAGAAAACAAGGGAGAAAGGGAAGAAAAGAGAGGGAGAAAGGGAAGAAAAGAGAGGGAGAGAGAGAGAAAGAAAGGGGAGGGGAGGGGAGGAGAGGACATATGTGTGGCCTGGCCAGTGCCTAAATGTTTCAGGCATATCAACTAGGGTGCTAGATACTGGTGTGAGTGAAGGAGGTGTACTGAACATCTGGCATAGCTGAGCCATTAGCCACAGCCACTATCTGATTGCAAGTGCATGAGAAACTCAGAATGACTTATAAGTCCATTCAAATCATGGAACCACAAGATATTAAAAAATATTATTATTTTTAAGCAATGAAGTTTATGGGCAATTTGTTGAGCAGCCATGGATAACCAATTATAATAATGATTGCTGCAATTGAAATAAGCTGTTTATGTCTAAATGACTGTTGCTTGTGGTGAGCTTTTAAGTCTCCAAAATGACAGACTCTATTAATTATTTTACTATTAAAGAGTTGTGATTATATTAAAAGTTTGAAATAACATTTAATTGTACTTGACGCTTATCAGGAAGCACTCAATTTAGGGGTTGAAATGACCTGATGTTTTAGTTGAAATGATTGTATAATTTCCATGATTTTACTGTAGAACTTAGAGATATGTTTCACTGATCAATTTGTAAACCAAATTCTATGGGTTGACTTGAAGAATCAGATGATTGTACTTTTATTTCTGATAATTTTATTTCTATTTCTATTCATATTATTTTAATCAATATGTTATGAACTATGATTGATTGTTCAGGAAAAAAAACCAATAAAAGTGTTGATGTTTTAAAAATTATACCCATGAATACTGTTGAGTTGTGAATATGGTTACTATTTTAGAAATCTGTTTCAACTTGTTTATCCCAAGCCTCACTGATAGAACTATTTCTCTGTCCAAATGGAACCCTATTCTACTGATTATTGTGTGGAAAGTTTGTCTGCCTGCTGAGGGTGTTTGTAAGAAACTCTCAATAGTTGTATCTGCTATTTTGAAGTTTTGATTTAGTATGTTCTTACCAGTGTTTCCTATTCTTTCTGCCTTACTCTTTCATGTTGTCATCTGATAAGTGCTGCTTAGGTATTCTTTGGTTACTTGTGTGCCAGATATGTTCTGAACAACTGAGAAGAATTATTTTTTATGCTGGTAAATTGGCTTTGCTGTATAATATTGTTGCTGATGATTATGGTGTTAAAAAAATGTTTTCATCAGTTATCAACTCAACTCTAAAAAATATTGAAAATGTGATACATACAAATTTTCCTTTAAATAATAAATGTTTCCTTTAAATAATAAATGTTTACATGTAAGTATAAAAGTAGTATATAACAACATGTGAAACAAAATAATTATGATTCGTAATTTCCACCATCTACTTTTATTTATGGCAGACACTAGTTTAGTAAGCAGAGATTATAGTCCAGATAATGGATGCACACTATTACTGTCAATTGAATAGGTTGCTACATAGTATGAACATCTAAGCTGGATTTTATTTGTGGTCATATATAATCAGAAACCTGATGACACTACATTAACTTAGAAGCCTATAGGGCTCATCTGTAGCTGAGCAAGTGATCAATCATACAATAAACAAGTTTCTTAAAAATTATAAAGAGAGAGTAGTGGCCAAGAAGGCAGAGTAGGAAGACACTGAACTCACCTCCTCTCATGGTCACACCAAAATTACAACTGCTTACAGAGAAACTATTGATGAGAAAGACTGGAAGACTAGTAGAAAAGACTTTCTGCAACTAAAGACATAAAGGAGGAGCCACAATGAGAAGCATAAGAGGGGTGGAGACTCAATATAATCAAGACATATCCCTAGTGAGAAACCCACAAACAGGAGGATAATTACAATTGCAGAAGTTCTTTCCAAAGAATGAGGGTGTCTGAGCTCCATTTCAGACTACCCAGCCTGGGGATCCTGCATGAGGAAAACAAGCCTCCAGAACATTTGGCTTTGAAGGTCAGCAGGGCTTACTTTCAGGGGAGATAGAGTGTGGTGAGAAATGGAGACACCACTCTTGATGGGTGCACACAAAATTGCACACCTCTGGGACCCAGGGAAGAAGCAGTAATTTGAAAGGAGGCTGGGTCAGCCTCACCTGCTGATCTTAGAGAGACCCCCAGAGAGGAAGAAGGCAGCTAGAGGTCACCCTAAGGACACAGACACTGGTGACAGCCATTTTGGAGAACCCGTTCTACCATGAGAACACTGGTGCTGGCAAGTGTCATTTTGGTATCCTTCCTATGGCTTATAAGCACAAGGACCCAGCTCTACCTCCCAGCCTGTTAGCACCAATACTGTGATGTCTCAGGACAAGCAACTAGCCAGGCAGGGACACAGACACATCCACCAGCAAGCCAGCTGCCTTAAGAGCCCTTGAGCCTAGAGCAACCCTGAGACACAACCCTGTCCACCAGAGGGCCCAGAACCTGGGCTCACACACCAGATGGCCAATACTAGTCCTTGGATCAGCCTCACCCACCAGTGGGCAGGCACCAGCACCAGGACCCCCCAGGCTGGACTCTGCCCACCAGCCTACACACCAACACTGGGATCCACAGGACCTTGCAACCAGGGATCCCAGGAACCACCTATTCCCATCAGTGGGCTGGCACTAGTCCTGGGACCTGGCCTCAACTACCAGTGGTTGGGATCCAGCACCAGAGCCACCACAGTCCCACAGTCTGCCATGTCAGTACCCAACTCACCCACCAGCAAGCTGGGATCAGCCCCGAGGCCTTGGGCCCTGGACCTGTCCACCAATAGGCTAACACCAACTCTGGGAAACCTTGGACCCCTCAGCCAGCCACCTTGGGAACTGGCCTCAACCACCATTGTGCCAACATGAGCTCTGGAACACCTAGAGCACTCAGGCAGGGACTCTGGGACCTGGCTGTGCTTACCAGCACACTGACACTAGCCCCAGGAACTCCTGGGTCCCAGCCTCACTCACCAGCTGGCTGATACAAGTTTTGAAACACTTTGGACCCCTTAGTCAGCCACCCTAGGATTCATTCCCACTCATCAGCAGGCTGACACACACTTTGGGACAATCCAGACCACACAGCCAGCCATGTCAGGAACCAGCCCTGCACACTAGCAGGGTGACACTAGATCCAGTATCCCCAATGCCTCAACCACTTACCCCAGAACCTAGCCCTACACACCAGCAGCTGGCAACCTTCACACAAGACAGGGCTTGAGAACCAACTGGAATGGGGACCAGCCACATCCACCAGACCACCCAGAGTAGTCAGCCTGCCACAATGGAAGGACCCATGCAGTCCACAAAGGGGGAACCCCTAGAGCATATAGTTCTGGTGACTAGAAGGGAGATGCATAGGATGTCTCCTGCAAATGGCCAACTCTCCAAGGTTTGGAAATATAACCAACCTACCAGATACATAGACATAAACACAGCAGATTAGGCAAAGTGAGACAACAGAAGAATATGTTCAAAATAAAGGAACAAGATAAAACCTCAGAAGAAGAACTAAGTGAAATATAGATAAACAATTTACCCAATAAATAGTTCAAGGTAATGATTATAAAGATGTTCAAAGAACTTGGGAGAATATTGGATGAACAGAGTAAGAAGTTAGAAGATTTAACAAAGAGTTAGAAAATATAAAGAGGAACAAAAAAGAGATAACAATACAATAACTGAAATAAAAAATACAGCAGAAGGAAGCAAAAATAGATAAGATGATACACAGGAATGGATCAGTGAGCTGTAAAACAGAGTTGTGGAAATCACTCAGACCGAACAAAAAAATGAACAAAAAGAAATAAGGACAGTTTAAGAAACCTTTGGGTCAATATCAAGCTTCTTAACATTTGCATTATAGGGGTCTCAGAAGGAGAAGGAGGGGGCAGAGAACATATCAGAAGACGTAATAGCTGTAAACCTCCCTAACCTGGGAAAGGAATCAAACATCCAGGTTCAGGAAGCACAGAGAGTCCCAAATAGGATAAACCAAAGAGGACCTCACCAAGACACATTGTAGTTAAAATGGCAAAAATTAAAGATAAAGAGAGAATATTAAAAGCAAGAAAGGAAAGCAACAAGTAACATATAAGAGAACTCCTATAAGGATATCAGCTGACTTTTCAGTAGAAACTCTGCAGGCCACAAGGGAATGGCATGATAAATTTAAAGTCATGAAAGGGAAAAACCTACAACCAAGAATAATACCCAGCAAAGGTTTCATTCACATTTGATAGTGAGATTAAAAATTTTAAAGACAAGCAAATTTAAAAGAGATTAGCACAACCAAACCAGCTTTACGAGAAGTTAAAGGGACTTCTCTAAGTGAAAAAAAAAAAAAAGGCCACATTAGAAATATAAAAAACACTAAGGACAAATCTAATTTGTAAAGGCAAATATGCAGTAAAAGTTGTAAGTCCACCATGTAAAAAGCTAGTAGAAAGGTTAAAAGAAAAAATTTTAAAAAATCAGCTATATCCACAATAAATTCAACAATAAAATCTATGGGGCACTGCAAAAGCAGTTCTAAGAGGGAAGTTTATAGTAATACAAGCCTACCTCATGGAACAAGAAAAATCTTAAACAGCCTAACCTTACACCTAAAGGAAGTAGGATAAAAAGAACAAACAAAACCCAAAGTTAATAGAAGGAAAGAAATAATAAACATCAGAGCAGAAATAAATAAAATAGATACAAGAAACCAAACAAACAACAGAAAATATCAATAAAACTAAAAGCTGATTCTTGGAAAAGATAAGATAAACCTTTATCCATATTCATCAAGAAAAGAGAGGGCCCAAATTAATAAAATCAGAAATGAAAAAGGAGAAATTATAACTGACAGTACAGAAATACAAATGATCATAAGAGACTACTATGAACAACTCTATGCCAATAAAATGGACAACCTAGAATAAATGGACAAATTGTTAAAAACATGTAATCTCCAAAGACTTAACCAGGAAGAAATAGAAAATATAAACAGACAAATTATCAGTAATAAAATTGAATAGTAATTTTAAAAACTCCCAACAAATAAAAGTCCAAGACCAGATGGCTTCTCAGGTCAATTCTACTAAACATTTAGAAAAGAGTTAATGCCTGTCCTTCTCAACTATTCCAAAAAATTGCAGAGGAAGTAATGCTTCTGAACTCATTTTTTTAAAATTTATTTATTTTTATTTATTTTTGGCTGTGTTGGGTCTTTGTTGCTGCACAGGCTTTCTCTAGTTGCGGTGAGCCAAGGCTACTCTTTGTTGCTGTGTGCGGACTTCTTACTGTGGTGGCTTCTGTTGTTGTGGAGCATGAGCTCTAGGCCCGTGGGCTTCAGTAGGTGTGGCACGCAAGCTCAGTAGTTGTGGCTCACAGGCTCTAGAGTGCAGGTTCAGTAGTTGTGGTGCATGGGCTTAGTTGCTCCATGACATGTGGGATCTTCCTAGACCAGGGCTCACAACTCTATCCCCTGCATTGGCAGGTAGATTCTTAACCACTTCACCACGAGGGAAGCCCCTGAACTCATTCTATGAGGCCAGTATCATCCTGATACCAAAACCAGACAAAGATATCACAAAAAATGAAAAGTACACTGATGAGCATAAATGTAAAAATTCTCAGCGAAATATTAGCAAAGTGAATTTAACAATACATTAAAAGTACCATACATCATGACCAAGTGGGATTTATCCAGAGATGCAAGGATGGTTCAATACCTGAAAATCAATCAGTGTGATACACTACATTAACAAATTGAAGAATAAAAATCATACGGTCATCTCAACAGATGCAGAAAAGCTCTTGACACAATCCAACATCCATTTATGAAAGAAACTCTCAGTGGGTATAGAGGGAACATACAACAGCATAATAAAGACCATATATGACAAGCCCACAGCTAACACTATATTCAATAATGAAAAGTTGAAGACATTTCCTCTAAGATCAGGAACAAGACAAGAATGCCCATTCTTTCCACTTTTATTCCACATAGTGTTGGAAGTCTTAGTCACAACGAGACAAGAAAAAGAAATAAAAGGAATCCATATTGGAAAGGAAGAAGTGAAACTTACTGTTTGCAGATGACATGATACTATACATAGATCCTAAAGACACCAAGAAAAAGCTATGAGAACTCATTAATGAATTGCAGGATACAAAATTAATATATAGAAATCTGTTGCATTTCTATACACTAACCATGAACTATCATAAAGAGAAATTAAGAAAAATAATCCCACTTACAATCTCATCAGAAAGAATAAACCTAGGAATAAATCTAACTAAGGAGGTAAAAAACCTGTATTTGGAAAACTATAAGATACTGATGAAAGAATTTGAAGACAACACAAACAGATGGAAAGATATACTGTGTTCATTGATTACAGAATTAATATTGTTAAAATGACCATACTATCCAAGTCAATCTAAAGATTATCTGCAACCCCTATCAAATTACCAATGGCATTTTTAACAGAACTAGATCAAATAATTCTAAAATTTGTATGGAAACACAAAAGACCTCCAACAGACAAAGCAATCTTGGGAAAGAAGAATAAAGCTGGAGCTATCACATTCTCTGATTGCAAACTACACTAGAAAGCTACAGTAATCAAAACAGTATGGTACTGACACAAACCGGTACATAGATCAATGGAACAGAGTAGAGAGCCCAGAAATGATCCCATGCTTAGATCAGCAATTAATCTATGACAAAGGAGGCAAGAAAATACAATAGGGAAAAGATAACCTCTTTAATAAATGGTGTTTGGAAATTGGGACAGCCACATACAAAAGAATCAAACTGGACTACTCTTTTACACCATGTAAACAAATAAATTCAAAATGGATTAAAGACTTAAATGTAAGGCCTGAAGCCATGAAACTGCTAGAAGAAAACACAGGCAGTAAGAACTTTGACATTGTTCTTAGCAATAATTTTTTGGATAGGTCTCTTCAGACAAGGTAAACAAAAGCAAAATAACCAAATGAGACTCAAACTAAAAAGCTTTTACATAGTGATGGAAACTATCAACAAAACAAAAAGGCCACCTACTAAATGGGAGAAGACATTTGCAAACAATATATCTGATAAGGGGTTAATATCCAAAATATACAAAGAACTCGTTCAACTCAACCTCAGAGAAACAAACAACCCAGTCATAAAATGGGAAGAAGACCTGATAGACATTTTTTCCAGAGAAAACCTACAGATGACCAACAGGCACATGAAAAATTGCTCAACATCACTAGTCATCAGGGAAATGCAAATTAGAAGCACAGTGAGATATCACCTCACATATGTCAGAATGGCTATAATCAAAAAGACAGCAAATAAGTTTTAGCAAGAATGTGGAGAAAAGGAAAACCTTGTGTACTGCTGTAAATTGATGCAACCTCTATGGAAAATAGTATGTAGATTCCTCAAAAAATTAAAAATAGAACTACCATGATCCAGCCATTACACTGAGGTGTATTTATCTAAAGAAATGAAAGCACTAATTTGAAAAGATATATGCACCCCTATATTCATTACAGTATTATTTACAATAACCAAGATATGGAAGCAATCTAAGTGCTCATCAATAGGTAAATGCATAAAGATGTGGTATCTATCTATCTATCTATCTATCTATCCATACACAATGGAATATTACTCAGCCATAAGAAGGAATGAAATCTTGCCATTTGCAACAACATGGTTGTAGCTAGGGGGTATTATGCTGAGTGAAATAAGTCAGACAGAGAAAGACAAATACTGTACGATTTCACTTAGGTGCAGAATCTAGAAAACAAAACAAATGAACAAACATAACAAAACAGAAACAGATTTGTAGTTACAGAGAACAAATAGGTGGTTGCCAGAGTGGTGTTTGGTGTGGGAAGGAAAGAAATAGGTAAGGGAGATTAACCTCTAGTTGCCAAACAAATGAGTCATGGGTATGAAATGAACAGTGTGGGGAGTGTGGTCAATAACTAGGTAATGTCTTTGTATGGTGTCTAGACTTATTCTGGTAATCATTTTGAAATGTACAGTAACAATGAATAACTATGTTATGTAATAGGAACTAACATCGTTTTGTAGGTTATTTATACTTCAAAACCAAACAATCTTACAGAAAAAGAGATCAGATTTGTGGTTACCAGAGGTGTGGGGAGAGGAAATTGAATGAAGGCAGTCAAAAAATACAATCTCCCAGTTATAAGGTAAGTAAGTACTAGGGATGTAATGTACAACATGATAAATATAATTAACACTGCTGTATATTATATATGAAAGTGTTAAAAGAGTAAATCCTAAGAATTTTATCACAATGAAAAATACATATTTTTCTATTTCTTTAATTTTGTATCTGTATGAGTTGATGAATGTTCACTAACTTATTGTGATAATTATTTCATGATGTATGTAAGTCAAATCATTATGCTGTATACCTTAAACTTATTCAGAGCTGTATGTTAATTACATCTCAATAAAACTGGAAGAAAAAATAAAGCTGGGAAAAATTATTCGATTAAAACTAATTTACCAGGGGAGGAGGGGAAGATGGCGGAAGAGTAAGATGCAGAGATCACCTTCCTCCCCACAGATACAACAGAAATACATCTACACGTGGAACAGCTCCTACAGAACACCTACTGAATGCTGGCAGAAGACCTCAGACCTCCCCAAAGGCAAGAAACTCCCCATGTACCTGGGTAGGGCAAAAGAAAAAAGAATAAACAGAGACAAAAGGATAGGGATGGGACCTGCACCAGCGGGAGGGAGCCGTGAAGGAGGAAAGGTTTCCACACAATAGGAAGCCCCTTCACGGACGGAGACTGTGGGTGGCGGAGGGGGAAAGCTTCAGAGCCACGGAGGAGAGCTCAGCAACAGGGTTGCGGAGGGTAAAGCGGAGAGATTCCCGCACAGAGAATCAGTGCCGACCAGCACTCACCGGCCCGAGAGGCTTGTCTGCTCACCCACCAGGGCAGGCGGGGGCTGGGAGCTGAGGGTCGGGATTCGGTCGGAGTGCAGGGAGAGGACTGGGGTTGGCGGCGTGAACACAGCCTGCAGGGGGTTAGTGCACCACGGCTAGCCGGGAGGGAATCCGGGGGAAAGTCTGGACCTGCTGAAGAGGCAAGACACTTTTTCTTCCCTCTTTGTTTCCTGCTGCGCGAGGAGAGGGGATTAAGAGGACTGCTTAAAGGAGCTCCAGAGACGGGCGCGAGACGCAGCCAAAAGTTTGGACCCCAGAGACGTGCATGAGACGCTAAGGCTGCTGCTGCCGCCACCAAGAAGCCTGTGTGCGAGCACAGGTCACTATCCACACCCCACTTCTGGGGAGCCTGTGCAGCCCGCCACTGCCAGGGTCCTGGGATCCAGGGACAACTCCCCCGAGAGAATGCACGGCACTCCTCAGGCTGGTGCAACGTCATGCTGGTCTCCGCCACAGGCCCGCCCCGCACTCCGTGCCCCTCCCTACCCCCCCGGCCTGAGTGAGCCAGAGTCCCTGAAACAGCTGCTCCTTTAACCCTGTCCTGTCTGAGCAAAGAACAGACACCCTCAAGCAACCTACACGCAGAGGTGTGGCCAAATCCAAAGCTGAACCCCGGGAGCTGTGCAAACAAAGAAGGGAAACAGAAATCTCTCCCAGCTGCCTCAGAAGCAGCGGATTAAAGCTCCACGATCAACTTGATGTACCTTGCATCTGTGGAATACATGAATAGACAACGAATCATCCCAAATTGAGGAGGTGGACTTTGAGAGCAAGATTTATGATCTTTTCCCATTTTCCTCTTTTTGTGAGTGTGTGTGTATATGCTTCTGTGAGAGATTTTGTCTGTATAGCTTTGCTTCCACCATTTGTCCTAGGGTTCTATCTATCCGTTTTTTTGTTTTGTTTCGGTTTGGTTTTTTTGTTTTGCTTTTTTAATAATTATTTTTATTTTAATAACTTTATTATATTTTATCTTACTTTATTTTATTTTATCTTCTTTCATTCTTTTTTTCCTTCCTTCCCTCCTTCCTTCCTTCCTTCCTCTCTCCCTCCTTCCTTTCTTTCCTTCTTTCTTTCTTTCTTCTTTTTTTGTTTGTTTCTTTCTCTCTCTCTTTCTTTCTTTCTTTCCTTCTTTCTTTCTTTCTACTTCTACTAAGTCTTTCTTTCTACTTTTTCTCCCTTTTATTCTGAGCCATGTTGATGAAAGGCTCTTGATGCTGCAGCCAGGAGTCAGTGCTGTGCCTCTGAGGTGGGACAGCCAACTTCCGGACACTGGTCCACAAGAGACTTCCCAGCTCCCCATAATATCAAACAGCAAAAATCTCCCAGAGATCTCCATCTCAACACCAGCACCCAGCTTCACTCAATGACCAGCAAGCTACAGTGCTGGACACCCTATGCCAAACAACTAGCAAGACAGGAACACAACACCACCCATTAGCAGAGAGGCTGCATAAAATCATAATAAGTCCACAGAAACCCAAAAACACACCACCAGACGTGGACCTGCCTCCTAGAAGACAAGATCCAGCCTCATCCAACAGAACACAGGCACTAGTCCCCTCCACCAGGAAGCCTACACAACCTACTGAACCAACCTTAGCCACTGGGGACAGACACCAAAAACAACGGGAACTACGAACCTGCAGCCTGCAAAAAGGAGACCCCAAACACGGTAAGATAAGCAAAATGAGGAGACAGAAAAACACACTGCAGATGAAGGAGCAAGATAAAAACACAGCAGACCTAACAAATGAAGAGGAAATAGGCAGTCTACCTGAAAAAGCATTCAGAATAATGATAATAAAGATGATCCAAAATCTTGGAAATAGAATAGACAAAATGCAAGAAACATTTAACAAGGAACTAGAAGAACTAAAGATGAAACAAACAATGATGAACAACACAATAAATGAAATTAAAAACACTTTAGATGGGATCAATAGCAGAGTAACTGAGGCAGAAGAACGGATAAGTGAACTGGAAGATAAAATAGTGGAAATAACTACTGCAGAGCAGAATAAAGAAAAAAGAATGAAAAGAACTGAGGACAGTCTCAGAGACATCTGGGACAACATTAAACGCACCAACATTCGAATTATAGGGGTTCCAGAAGAAGAAGAGAAAAAGAA
The DNA here is from genome assembly GCF_003676395.1 of Aethalodelphis obliquidens. Taxonomy (NCBI): domain Eukaryota; kingdom Metazoa; phylum Chordata; class Mammalia; order Artiodactyla; family Delphinidae; genus Aethalodelphis; species Aethalodelphis obliquidens. The sequence goes on from NW_020837983.1 coordinate 476,455, forward strand.
AGGGACTGAGAAAATATTTGAAGAGATTATAGTTGAAAACTTCCCTAATATGGGAAAGGAAAGAGTTAATCAAGTCCAGGAAGCATAGAGAGTCCCATACAGGATAAATTCAAGAAGAAATACGCCAAGATACATATTAATCAAACTGTCAAAAATTAAATACAAAGAAAACATATTAAAAGCAGCAAGGGAAAAACAACAAATAACACATAAGAGAATCCCCAAAAGGTTAAAAGCTGATCTTTCAGCAGAAACTCTGCAAGCCAGAAAGGACTGGCAGGACATATTTAAAGTGATGAAGGAGAAAAACCAGCAACCAAGATTACTATACTCAGCAAGGCTCTAATTCAGATTTGATGGAGAAATTAAAACCTTTACAGACAAGCAAAAGCTGAGAGAGTTCAGCACCACCAAACCAGCTTTACAACAAAGGCTAAAGGAACTTCCCTTGGCAAGAAACCCAACAGAAGGAAAAGACCTACAATAACGAACACAAAACAATTAGGAAAATGGGAATAGGAACATACATATCAATAATTACCTTAAATGTAAATGAAACAAATGCTCCCACCAAAAGACACAGATTCACTGAATGGATACAAAAAGAAGACCCAAATGTATGCTGTCTACAAGAGACCCACTTCAGACCTGGAGACACATACAGACTGAAAGTAAGGGGATGAAAAATGATATTCCATGCAAATGGAAACCAAAAGAAAGCTGGAGTAGCAATTCTCATATCAGACAAAATAGACTTTAAAATAAAGACTATTAGAAGAGACAAAGAAGGACACTACATAATGATCAAGGGATCGATCCTAGAAGAAGATATAACAATTGTAAATATTTATGCACCCAACATAGGAGCACCTCAATACATAAGGCAAATACTAACAGCCATAAAGGGGAAATCGACAGTAACACATTCATAGTAGGGGACTTTAACACCCCACTTTCAACAATGGATGGATCATCCAAAACGAAAATAAATAAGGAAACACAAGCTTTAAATGATACATTAAACAAGATGCACTTAATTGATATTTATAGGACATTCCATCCAAAAACAACAGAATACACTTTCTTCTCAAGTGCTCATGGAACATTCTCTAAGGTAGATCATATCTTGGGTCACAAATCAAGCCTTGGTAAATTTAAGAAAAGTGAAATTATATCAAGTATCTTTTCCGACCACAACACTATGAGACTAGATATCAATTACAGGAAAATATCTGTAAAATATACAAACACATGGAGGCTAAACAATACACTACTTAATAAGCAAGAGATCACTGAAGAATTCAAAGAGGAAATAAAAAAATACCTACAAACAAATGACAATTAACACACGATGACCCAAAATCTATGGGATGCAAAAGCAGTTCTAAGAGGAAAGTTTATAGCAATACAATCCTACCTTAAGAAACAGGAAACATCTCGAATAAACAACCTAACCTTAAACCTAAAGCAATTAGAGAACGAAGAACAAAAAAACCCCAAAGTTAGCAGAAGGAAAGAAATCATAAAAGTCAGATCAGAAATAAATGAAAAATAAATGAAGGAAATGATAGCAAAGATCAATAAAACTAAAAGTTGGTTCTTTGAGAACATAAAAAAAATTGATAAACCATTAACCAGACTCATCAAGAAAAAAAGGGAGAGGACTCAAATCAATAGAATTAGAAATGAAAAAGGAGAAGTAACAACTGACACTGCAGAAATACACAAGATCATGAGAGATAACTACAAGCAACTCTATGCCAATAAAATGGACAACCTGGAAGAAATGGACAAATTATTAGAAATGCACAACCTGCCATGACTGAATTAGGAAAAAATAAAGAATATGAAGAGACCAATCACAAGCACTGAAATTGAAACTGTGATTCAAAATCTTCCAACAATCAAAAACCCAGGACCAGATGGCTTCACAGGTGAATTTTATCAAACATTTAGAGAAGAGCTAACACCTATCCTTCTCAAACTCTTCCAAAATATAGCAGAGGGAGGAACACTCCCAAACTCATTCGACGAGGCCACCATCACCCTGATACCAAACCAGACCAGGATGTCACAAAGAAAGAAACTACAGGCCAATATCACTGATGAACATAGATGCAAAAATCCTGAACAAAATACTAGCAAACAGAAGCCAACATCACGTTAAAAGGATCATACACCATGATCAAGTGGGGTTCATTCCAGGAATGCAAGGATTCTTCAATATATGCAAATCAATCAATGTGATAAACCATATTAACAACTTGAAGGAGAAAACCCATAAGATCATCTCAATAGATGCAGAGAAAGCTTTCAACAAAATTCAACACCCGGGCTTCCCTGATGGTGCAGTGGTTGAGAGTCTGCCTGCCAATGCAGGGGACATGGGTTTGTGCCCTGTCTGAGAAGATCCCACATGCTGCAGAGTGGCTACGCCCATGAGCCACGGTTGCTGAGCCTGTTCACCCAGAGCCTGTGCTCCACAACGAGAGAGGACACAACAGTGAGAGGCCCATGTATAGCAAAAAAAAAAAAAAAAAAATTCAACACCCATTTATGATAAAAACCCTGCAGAAAGTAGGCATAGAGGGAACTTTCCTCAACATAATAAAGGCCATATATGACAAACCCACAGCAAACATCATCCTCAATGGTGAAAAGCTGAAAGCATTTCCACTAACATCAGGAACAAGACAAGGTTGCCCACTCTCACCACTCTTATTCAACATACTTTTGGAAGTTTTAGCCACAGCAATCAGAGAAGAAAGGGAAATAAAAGGAATCCTAATCGGAAAAGAAGAAGTAAAGCTGTCATTGTTTGCAGATGACATGATACTATACATAGAGAATCCTAAAGTTGCTACCAGAAAACTACTGGAGCTAATCAATGAATTTGGTAAAGTGGCAGGATACAAAGTTAATGCACAGAAATCTCTTGCATTCCTATACACTAATGATGAAAAATCTGAAAGTGAAATCAAGAAAACACTCCCATTTACCATTGCAACAAAACGAATAAAATATCCAGGAATAAACCTACCTAAGGAGACAAAAGACCTATATGAAGAAAATTATAAGACACTGATGTAAGAAATTAAAGATGATACAAATAGGTGGAGAGATATACCATGTTCTTGGATTGGAAGAATCAACATTGTGAAAATGACTCTACTACCCAAAGCAATCTATAGATTCAATGTAATCCCTATCGAACTACCACTGGCATTTTTCACAGAACTAGAACAAAAAAATTTCACAATTCGTATGGAAACACAAAAGACCCTGAATAGCCAAAGCAATCTTGACAATGAAAAACGGAGCTGGAGGAATCAGGCTCCCTGTCTTCAGACTATACTACAAAGCTACAGTAATCAAGACAGTATGGTAATGGCACAAAAACAGAAAGATAGATTCATGGAAGAGGATAGAAAGCCTAGAGATAAACCCATGCACATATGGTCACCTTATCTTTGATAAAGGAGGCAGGAACGTACAGTGGAGAAAGGATGGGCTCTTCAGTAAGTGGTGCTGGGAAAACTGGACAGGTACATTTAAAAGTATGAGATTAGATCACTCCATAACACCATACACAAAAATAAACTCAAAATGGATTAAAGACCAAATGTAAGGCCAGAAACTATCAAACTCTTAGAGGAAAACATAGGCAGGACACTCTATGACCTAAATCACAGCAAGTTCCTGTTTGACCCACCTACAATAGAAATGGAAATAAAAACAAAAATAAACAAATGGGACCTAATGAAACTTCAAAGCTTTTGCACAACAAAGGAAACCATAAACAAGACCAAAAGACAACTCTCAGAATGGGAGAAAATATTTGCAAATGAAGCAACTGTCAAAGGATTAATCTTCAAAATTTACAAGCAGCTCATGCAACTCAATAACAAAAAAACAAACAACCCAATCCAAAAATGGGCAGAAGACCTAAATAGACATTTCTCCAAAGAAGATATACAGACTGCCAAGAAACACATGAAAGAATGCTCAACATCATTAATCATTAGAGAAATGCAAATCAAAACTACAATGAGATATGATCTCATGCCAGTCAGAATGGCCATCATCAAAAAATCTAGAAACAATAAATGCTGGAGAGGGTGTGGAGAAAAGGGAACACTCTTGCACTGCTGGTGGGAATGGGAATTGGTATAGCCACAATGGAGAACAGTATGGACGTTCCTTAAAAATCTATAAATAGAACTACCATATGACCCAGCAATCCCACTACTGGGCATATACCCTAAGAAAACCATAATTCAAAAAGAGTCATGTAGCAAAATGTTCATTGCAGCTCTATTTACAATAGCCCAGAGATGGAAACAACCTAAGTGTCCATCATCAGATGAATGGATAAAGAAGATGTGGCACATATATACAATGGAATATTACTCAGCCATAAAAAGAAACGAAATTGAGCTATTTGTAATGAGGTGGATGGACCTAAAGTCTGTCATACAGAGTGAAGTAAGTCAGAAAGAGAAAGACAAATACCATATGCTAACACATATATATGGAATTTAAGGGGAAAAAATGTCATGAAGAACCTAGGGGTAAGACAGGAATAAAGACACAGACCTACTAGAGAATGGACTTGAGGATATGGGGAGGGGGAAGGGTAAGCTGTGACAAAGCGAGAGAGAGGCATGGACATATATACACTACCAAATGTAAGGTAGATAGCTAGTGGGAAGCAGCCGCATAGCACAGGGAGATCAGCTCGGTGCTTTGTGACCACCTAGAGGGGTGGGATAGGGAGGGTGAGAGGGAGGGAGATGCAAGAGGGAAGAGATATGGGAACATATGTATATGTATAACTGATTCACTTTGTTATAAAGCAGAAATTAACACACCATTGTAAAGCAATTATACTCTAATAAAGATGTAAAAAAAACCTAATTTACCACATTCTTTTGAAAAAACGAATATTATTATATTCATATAATATGAATATAATAATTATATTCATAGTATACTTTTTTCCATAAAAATAAATGTTTTAGATACGAAAACAAATTATAAAGAGAGAAGAGGAGGCAGTTGGCAACACTCATTATTTGTATTGTGGTGGGAAACTCTCTCCTTCATTTAATACAGAAAATGATCAGAAAACCATGCAGAATGTGGGTGAGATGAGACAAGAAAGAAAACTCTGACACACTATTTTCAAATATGTTTTTAAAACAATAGTATTGTTGTGGGTCAAACACTAATGCTCTTGTCAAATAACCTGTGGTTAATTACTGGCTTCTCTGCTCATGTTTGCATTTATATAGACTCTGTCACCCAGAAAGGCTTATAAATTATTAACTTAGAATTCCCTTCATTACATCCATCTGAGATGGGATTTATTATTCACATTTTTGTATTGCTGCAGAAAGTTGAAGCAGGTGGGAAAGGTCACTTTTCATAACACCACAACATTAACATAGCCAGAATATTTCACTAACTCTCTTGATTCAAACCCTGAGCATTGACAAATTCAGACTTAATGTTTAGGCAATATTTAATAAATACTTGGAAGTCATAATCAGTTAACCCCTACAATGAACACAGCAATCCATTTGCTCTCTATTTTTATTTCTCCATTTTTGTTTGCTAACTAGAAAGTGTCCTTCGGTTTTTGTTGAGTGCTTCCAGGAATGAAGAAGATTCTTAGAGTTTGCCCAGCGTTTCCATGTTCAATGCATGCTTGTGTACATCTCCTTGTACCCTTGTATACATAAGATCTTTCTTTGCCTTCCTCTTTCCGATAACACACCATGGACGTTATACCTACCACTTCCGGGATTCAAAAGGCACAGGGAAGGACCTTTTTAACTCCTTACCCTCAGAGCTTCTGAGGCCGTTGTCAAAAGTTATGTTTCTTTTGTGGTAAACAATAAGATTTTTCAGTGGTTTTATATTTTTGTGTTTACTCAGATATCCAGTAAAGTAAAACATTCCAGGTGTAATGCTTTTATGCTGCTGCCAATAGGTAATATGAACCAGAAAGCAGATTCCATCCTGGAGGCACTCAGTGGAATGCATGTCCTGTAGTTGGCTGATACCAATCAGTGAAGGTTTAGTTTCAATGTGCCACAGCTGTTTTGGAATTCACCTCGGGTTTAACGTTCCTGGAACTTTATCCAGAAGAGCAAATTGCCTATGTAATGAATTCAAGTATCTGAAATGTTGTCTACTTATATAGGTAGGCATATTTTAAACAGGGGCATGGGGGATACTAGACTGTTGTAGAAAATTGAATGGGAAACATGTCTAGTTCTACTTCTACATATTTGCCTACAGAGGTTGCAAGTTTTAAGAGATATACATTTTGGGTTAAAAAAAAAAGGCAAAAGAAACCTCAAGGTATGTAATGAACTAAAATAATCTTAATATAGACAATGGTGTTTCTGGTTAAGGAATAGTCTACCTGATGTAGAAGTTGCATTTTGATCTTTGCATGGGTCATTGTGAGTAAACAATGTGAAAAATATGAAATAGAAACTAAAATTCTTGATTGAAATATTTTAGTGACAAAATTCTTTCATCCAATACAAAGGAGTTAAGATTTATTTAAAGAATTTTGTGAAGTATTTATATTCATTGTGATATTTAAAATATCTTAGAATAGAATTTGTAGTTTTTACATATTTGGTGCTGACTTCTTAGTGTAAGAGAAAAACATTAAATGGCTTCTTTAGTGTTTGTGCTCTGGTTTCTAAGTTTTTCCGTTATCTGATTCTGAATAGCCCACAGGTCAGACTTCTAACACCTGAATTATTTACTCTAAATGACTGGCTAGTGTTGCTCACAGATTTTTCTTTCATTAGCATGTGGTTCTAGTGTCCTTGGAAAGAATAATAAGAATGAGGAGAACAAAAAAAGAAGGGCAACTTTCTTGAAATGGGCTGTTGACTTTTTGTAATAGACTCCTGGCTTAGTTTCTAAATGTGGATTGGTTAGCAATAGAAGGGTATTATTATTCATGTGCCTATTTATGACATGAAATTTCTAAATGGAGTGTCCTAAATGTGTTGCAGGAAGAACAAGACACAGGAATGACTTCTAATGCCACCCCCTCCTACTACAGTGTGTCTGATGACTCATTTAGATGGCTTTGGGGATTGACAAGGGACTTGAGTAGTAACCAATTCCTCTATTTTTGTCATAGTGGCCAGAGTATGCTGTAGAGCCACAGTGTAAAGGGCTGCCAGGTTATCCTTAAAACACCACTTTTGTTCTCTCATTCTCTATCTTTTACACTATAATGGCCATTCAGTGCCGGCTGGATGAAATGAAAATTCTATAACCTAGCATTGAGACACTGTGTTATAATTAAATGAGAGTATATAACTTTAAAGTTCTCATCATGGTCATTCATATAAGTGGTTTGATCATATATCTGAGTGACCTCAGGTAATTGCTTAACCCCCTCATCTCATTTCGCTTATGATTAAAGTGGAAATTATAATATCAAACTAATAGTATTGTCATGAAGATTAAATGAGATAATATGTGCTAAGTACCTATACTGTCTGGTATATAGTAGGTCTGTAATAAATTGTAACTATTTTATTTGGTGTTATTACTATTACTATTAGTGTTGCAACAGGGATTTAAACAAGCAAAACTCATGGAATTTAATCAGAAAATATCTTTATTCTTGCTTCCTCGTAACATTTATTTAGTGGTGGACCTCCTCCATCCCCTTTTTGAAAACTTAGACTGAACCATGAATTTTCAGGTCAATTTTTTTTTTTTTTGCAGTATACGGGCCTCTCACTGTTGTGGCCTCTCCCGTTGCGGAGCACAGGCTCCAGACACGCAGGCTCAACTGCCATGGCTCACGGGCCCAGCCGCTCCGCAGCATGTGGGATCTTCCCGGACTGGAGCATGAACCCGTGTTCCCTGCATCGACAGGCGAACTCTCAACCACTGCGCCACCAGGGAAGCCCTCAGGTCACTTTTAATAAATACAAAGTATTATGTTCACTTTAAGTCATAAAACACAACAGTTTAATAGTTTAAAATATTTAGGTTCACTAAGTAATAAAGTTCTGAACTTAAATATTTTCTCTTTCTCTCAGCTAGGATGTGCTGTAGGAGAGAAGTCTTTTGTTTGTGAAGGGAGCTTGAAGGAAGTAAATTTTACTTAGAAATTTTACATCAAATATAGACATATGAAAAACATCCTTCTATTACTAAACAATCCACTTTCAGAATCTAAGCTAAGAAAGGAGCTATTACAGAAAACAAGGGTCCATTCTTCTCCCTCTCTTCCCATATCTTTGCAGTCAAGGTTTTTTATTCCTCAGGATGAAGGTGGGAAAAGATCAGGAAAGGCCTTATATGCTGGCATTACCATAAAACAACTTTCCACATCCCACCCAAGTCATTTATTCTTGTGTGCTTTTTCAAAGGCTCTCACGGAGAACATTTGAGTTAATATCCAGTGATGAGGGCAATATGTTTTTCTCCAGTTGTTTCTCCCCATATATTTTTATTTTTTCCATTTTTCTGGGAGGTCTTCTAGGGAAGAGTTTTAAATGGCTTCAGGCTATTTCTCTTGTGTGAAGTATTAACATAACTTTTGCCCTGAAAAGTTTGGGACTATAGGCTGATCTCAATGAAGATGTTACTTTTCTCTTTCTCTGCTACGCAAGCAGAGATGTTACTTTTCTCTTTCTCTGTTATCCAAGCAGCTAAAAGGACTATCTCTAAGAATTTCCAGGCAAGAACAAGTGAAAAAAAAACCCTCCTCTGGAGACACACAAGACCCTGTCGGCTCCTGTTGAAGCTCTTCTCACAAGGGCTGTAGTGAGGGGCCAGCACCCCACTTCTCCCAGAAAACCACCAGCTCTTTCCAAAAATAACATGTCATAAATCCTCTTCACACATTCACCCTCTGGACCCTGCTGTCCTCTGTGTGGCTAAGGGACGTTTAGAATCACAAAACAATTTTTGGTGATTTCTTTGAAAATTTGCATTTTGGTGGGACACCTTGTTTCAGATTTCTTTTCTACAGTATTTTGCTGCCTCAGTGAAAACACCCAATATTATGTCATTTTCAGACCTTTCATTTACTATTCTTTTAAAATCTGCTTTAGTCAGTTTGCTGTCTTTCTCTTAACTGTATTTTGTGATTTCCTTCTCTCTGTCTTTGCTTAGGTTGATCCTTCTGTCCTGATTTTCTGAACATTTCCTTATTTTTGCTCTGTTCCATGTTCCCAAATTATTACCTTTCTTTCTCCAACCCACTTCTTCTTGGATAATTTAGTTCAGAAAACTAGCTTATGAGGGAGTGTTATAAGTCCTACATAACATTTGCATTTTAACCCAAAAGAGTGAATAATATGAGAAGTACCTTGGAAGAAACAGTAGGAGACACTGCAAAGTCTTTAAACCACAATAGTCAGCTGCCTCCTCAGTTTATATCCAAGGCCAGCTTGACCCATTCCCCACCTATATGGGGCTACATCAAGAATAACTATTCTTTCCCTGTAACGCTAGCTGTAATACACCAAGAGGAACCACTATTAAGAGAAATGCTAGTTGGTCTTCTATGAGTCATTGTTACATTTGTTGAAATAATCACCATCTATTTGCATGTCACAAACTTACAGAGTTAGAACTGGGTTCAAGGTTGAATAGAATATGATCTTACAATTACTCTTGCTTGGGATCTGAGAAAGGAAACTTGTTGAATTAGTTGTCCTTAATCAGTAGAAGAAGATGGAAATATGCCTCTTTTTGTTAGATATGAGAAAGGAAGAGAGTTAGCATTTTATAATTTTGAACAAGAAAGTAAGTGAAAGGAAGCTACATATCTGTGTTGTAATGAGAAATGAAGTCTGCAATAAACTTTCAGTCAAAGGTATTTCTTTAACTTTGAAATTGTTCAAATAAGATTTCATTTAAATTTATTTTTGTCATTATGTTGTAAACAAAGGAAATCAAAGTACAGAGGTGGTACATAATAAATTTTAGTACTTATTTCAATAAAATACAATTAGGCTTCTGAACATAAGTATAATTGTTCTATAAGTATATAGATTGCATTTATTTTTTAATGTATAGAAGCAAAATCACTGGGGAATCAAATTTTATAGTGACTTTAATACATTTTAGGAAAGTCAACATTTGTGTATATCCTGAATTTCAGTAAAATTGAAGCATTAAAAGCTAGCAAGAGTTTACTTGCATTCAAATTCTGTCTACTTAATAACAAACAGCTATTTTTAAGAGGTCATTAGTATTGCTTGGGATATAAAAAGGAAGGAAAAGCAATTAACATTTATCAAATGCCTAGAGAGAGAGAGCTACTTTCCAATTTCTTCTTCTGCTTTCATTTCAAATTTTTTTCTTGTGACATGAGCCTCCCCACTCAAGTCTTCTTGTTTTAATCCTAGTGGATCAGTTTACTCAGTTTCATAATTAATAATTTCTGTTATTCTAACATGTAAAACTATAAACTAACTGCTAGCTATTGTTTGGAGCAAGAAAAAAATCAGGTATAAAATAAATGAATTCCTGTTATGTTAGCAAATGTATTGTTTAGGATATTAATTTTATATTTGGAAATGAATCTGATCACTGATATAAAATTCAGAACTATCAATTTCAAACATAGGTGTGAAATGAAAAATTATCCATTTTAATCTATTTAGCTCAGATAGCAATAATTTAGAAATAACAACAAAATATAAATCAAACTATGACATTTTTTAGGACAAGGAAAATAAAAAGAACGAGAACAGAGCAAATCTAAGTGGTATATCAATGAGTATAATGAGTAACTAAGGAAGACTGTAAAAGTTAACATTAAGTCATTCAATCACAGACTCTGGGAGACAGAACAGCCCTCAAGAGGTCATTTAATCTAGTTCTTTGCCTTAGAGAAATAGGATATCTCAGCCTCTTTCAATTCTGGCCCTTTGGCTACTCTTAAATACCTCAAAATAGATTACTCAGTTTTTCAGGTCAATAATAATTTATTGAGTTCCTACTATGTGGCAAAGACTAAGACATAAGCAGGATGTCTTAGACCGGTCCCCTTACCTGAAAGATTTTATAATCAAGTGGGAAGACAAACACATAGATGTATAGTTACAAGTTATATAATGTTAATATCTTGGTCAAGTATGCAATAAGTTCTGGGGTAAAAAAAAAAAAAGTTATTTCTTTCAGTTTCATTTAAGCCTGTTACTTCTTATTCTGGGTTCTACATAAAAAATGTGAAAAAAAATTTGTCAGTGGCAAGAAGGGAGAGAATATAGGTGTGTCTGGTATGCCCCTAAATGTACACTTGGATATTTACAAGACTTCTAGGAAAATAAGAAAAATAGACCTAAGGGAAGAAGGATGATAAAAAACAAAGGTAAGTAGGTGAGAAAGAGAATAGCTGACCAGAAAAATAAAGATCTTCTTGTTTTTTATTTTCTGTTTCTTTTTTGTATTTCTTTATTAAAGCATAAAACAAATACAGAAAAGTGCCCAAATCAGATCTATGAACTATTACAAAGGAAACACACTCTTGTAACAACCACCTGGAACATGAAACAGAATATTCCCAGCATTTTAGAAGTTTCTTTGTTCTTCCTTCTAGTTATTAGGCACCCTCAAATGTAACCACTATTTGACTTCTATCTCCAAAGATAAGTTTTGTCTTTTTTTTTAATTGGAATAGAATTGCTTTACAATGTTGTGTTAGTTTCTGTTGTACAATGAAGTGAATCAGCTATATGTATACCTATGTCTCCTCCCTCTTGGACCTCCCTCCCACCCCCGCCCCCCATCCCACCCATCTAGGTCATCATAGAGCACCAAGCTGAGCTCCCTGTGCCATACAGCAAGTTCCCGCTAGCTATTTTACACATGGTAGTGTATTTATGTCTAACCTAATCTCCCATTTTGTCCCACACTCTCCATCCCCCACTGGGTCCACGTCTGTTCTCTACATCAACGTCTCTGTTCTTGCCCTACAAGTAGGTTCACCTGTATCATTTTTCTAGATTCCACATATATGCGTTAATATATATTTGTTTTTCTCTTTCTGGCTTACTTCACACTGTATGACAGATTCTAGGCCCATCCACATCTCTACAAATGACCCATTTTCATTCCCTTTATGGCCCAGTAATATTCCATTATATATATGTACCACATATTCTTTAGGCATTCATCTGTCATTGGACATTTATGTTGTTTCCATGACCTGACTATTGTAAATAGTGTTGCAATGAACACTAGGGTACATGTGTCCTTTTGAATTATGGTTTTCTCGGGGTATATTCCCAGTAGTGGGATTGCTGGGTCATATGGTAGTTCTATTTGTTGTTTTTTAAGGAACTCCCATACTGTTCTCCATAGTGGCTGTACCAATGCACATTCCCACCAGCAGTGCAAGAGTGTTCCCTTTTCTCCACCCCCTCTCCAGCATTTATTGTTTGTAGATTTTTTGATGATGGCCATTCTGACTGGTGTGAGGTGATACCTCATTGTAGATTTGATTTGCATTTCTCTAATATATAGTGATGTTGAGCATCTTTTCATGTGCCTCTTGGCCATCTCTATGCCTTCTTTAGTGAAATGTCTATTTAGGTCTTCCACCTATTTTTTTAATTGGGTTGTTTCTCTGACACTGAGCTCCATGAGCTGTTTGTATATTTTGGAGATTAATCCTTTGTCCATGGCTTCATTTGCAAATATTTTCTCCCATTCAGAGGGTTGTCTTTTCATCTTGTTTATGGTTTCCTTTGCTGTGCAAAAGCTTTTAAGTTTAATTAGGTCCAATTTGTTTATTTTTGTTTTTATTTTCATTATTCTAGGAGGTGGGTCAAAAAAGACCTTGCTGTGGTTTATATCAAAGAATGTTTTTCCTACATTTTCCTCTAAGAGTTTTATAGTGTCTGGTCTTACATTTAGGTCTTTAATCCATTTGGATTTTATTTTTGTGTATAGTGTTAGGTAGTGCTCTAATTTCATTGTTTTACATGTAGCTGTCCAGTTTTCCCAGCACCACTTATTGAAGAGGCTATCTTTTCTCCATTGTATGTTCTTGCCTCCTCTTGTCATAAATTAGGTGACCATATGTCCCTGGGTTTATCTCTGGGACTTCTATCCTGTATGATTGATCTATATTTGTGTTTTTGTGCCAGTACCATGCTGTCTTGATTATTGCACCATACATAGAAAATTCTAAAGATGTCACCAGAAAACTACTAGAACTAATCAATGAATTTGGTAAGGTTGCAGGATACAAAATTAATACACAGAAATCTCTGGCATTCCTATATACTAACAATGAAAAATCAGAAAGAGAAATTAAGGAAATAATCCATTTACCACTGCAACAAAAAAGAATAAAATACCTAGGAATAAACCTATCTAAGCAGGCTAAAGACTTGTACTCAGAAAACTATAAAACACTGATGAAAAAATCAAAGATGACATAAACAGATAGAGAAATATACAATGTTCTTGGATTGGAAGAATCAATATTGTGAAAATGACTATACTACCCAAAGCAATCTACAGGTTCAATGCAATCCCTATCAAACTACCAATGGCATTCCTCACAGAATTAGAACAAAAAATTTTACAATTTGTATGGAAACACAAAAGACCCTGAATAGCCAAAGCAATCTTGAGAAAGAAAAATGGAGCTGGAGGAATCAGTCTCCCCAACTTCAAACTATACTACAAAGTTTTGTCTTTATATAGAGTGAGTCATGTATTTTTTTGTGTCTGACCCCTTTCATTTCACATTACATATGTGATTCTTCCATGTTGCTTTAACAATAGTTCATTGTTTTTATCACTGTGTGGTAGTCTGTTGTATGAATATACTGCAAAAGTTTTTTCATGCTAAATAAATTTTTCTTAGTTGCTTTAGGTGTAAGGTTAGGTTGTTTATTTGAGATTTTTCTTGTTTCCTGAGGTAAGATAGTATTGCTATAAACTTCCCTCTTAAAACAACTTTTGTTTTGTCCCATAGATTTGGTATCATCAAATTTCATTGTCATTTGCCTCTAGGTATTTTTTGATTTCCTCTTTGATTTCTTCAGTGATCCATTGGTTGCTTAGTAGCATATGGTTTAGCCTCCATGTGTTTGTGTTGTTTACAATTTTTTCCTGTACTTGATTTCTAATCTCATAGCACTGTGGTTGTAAAAGATGCTTGACATGATTTTAATTTTCTTAAATTTACAGAAGCTTGATTTTTGGCCCAAGATGTGATCTATCCTGGAGAACGTTCCATGTGCACTTGAGAAGAAAGTATCTTCTGCTGTTTTCAGTTAGATGCTCTCTAGATATCAATTACATTTATCTGGTCTAATGTGTCTTTTAAGGCTTGTTTGCGTATTAATTTTCTGTCTAGATGATGTGCCCATTGGTGTAAGTGGTGTGTTAAAAGTCCCCCACTATTACTGTGTTACTGTCGATTTCCCCTTTTATGGCTGTTAGCATTTGCATTATATATTGAGGTGTTCCTATGTTTGGTGCACATATATTTACAATTGTATCTTCTTCTTGGATTGATCCTTTAATCATTTTTTAGTGTCCTTTTCTCTTGTAACAGTCTTTATTTTAAAGTCTATTATGTCTGATATGTGTATTGCTACTCCAGATGTTTTTGATTTCCATTTGCATGGAATAACTTTTTCCATCCCCTCACTTTCAGTCTGTATGTCTCCCCAGGTCTTAAGTGGGTCTCTTGTAGACAACATATATATACATGGGTCTTGTTTTTGTATCCATTCAGTCAGTCTATGTCTTTTGGTTGGAGCATTTAATTTTAAGGTAATTATTGATATGCATGTTCCCATTGCAATTTTCTTAATTGTTTTGGGTTTGTTTTTATAGATTTTTTTTCTTTCCTTCCTCTTTTGTTTCTCTTTTCTTATGGTTTTAGTGTTTTGTTTGGGTTGCTTTTTCTTTTGTGTGTGTACCTATTGTAGTTTTTGGGTTTGCTGTTCCCATGAAGTTTTGATATAGCAGTCTATACATGTACAAGATTGCTTTAATTTGCTGGTCTCTTTCACACCTAGAGAAGTTTCTTTAGCATTTGTTGTAAAGCTGATTTGGTGGTACTGAACTCTCTTAGCTTTGGCTTATCTGTAAGTTTTTGATTTCTCTATAAAATCTGAATGAGAGCCTTGCTCGGTAGAGTATTCTTGGTTGTAGTTTTTTCCCTTTCATCACCTGAAATATGTCATGACACTCCCTTCTGGTCTGAGAGTTTCTGCTAAAAATCAGCTGATAACCTCATGGGGATTCCATCGCATGGTATTCGTTGCTTTTCTCTTGTTGCTTTTAATATTTTTTCTTTGTCTTTAATTTTTGTCAGCTTAATTAACATCTGTCTTAGTGTGTTCTTCCCTGGGTTCATCCTGTATGGGACTCTCTGAGATTCCTGGACTTGAGTTAGTGTTTCCTTTCTTGTTAGGAAAGTTTTTGCCTATAATATCTTCAAATATTTTCTCAGGGCTTTCTCTTTCTCTTTTCCTTCTGGGACCCCTATAATGTGAATGTTGGTGCATTTAATGTTGTCCCAGATGTCTCTGATAGCATCCTCATTTCTCTTCATTCTTTTTTCTTTATTCTATTCTGTGGCAGTGATTTCTACCACTCTGTCTTCCAGGTTACTTATTCGTTCTTCTGCCTCATTTTTCTGGTATTTATTCCTTCTAGTATATTTTTCATTTCAGTTATTGTGTTGTTCATCTCTGTTTGTTCTTTAAATCTTCTAACTTCTTGTTGAATATTTCTTGTATCTTCTTGATCTGTGCCTCCATTCTTTTTCTGAGATTTTGGATCATCTTTACTATCATTACTCTGAATTCTTCTTCAGGTAGATTGCCTATCTCCTCTTCTTTTAGTTGTCCTTGTGGGTTTTTATGTTGTTCCTTTGTTTGCAACATATTCTCTGTCATTTCATTTTGTCTAATATTTTGTGTTTGTGGTCTCCTTTCCAGAGGCTGCAGGATTATAGTTCCTCTTGCTTTTGGTGTGTCCCCCCTCATGGGTGAGGTTGATCCAGGGGCTTGTGCAGGTTTCCTGATGGGAGGGACTGGTGCCTGTGTTCTCATGGATGAAGCTGGGTCTTGTCCTTCTGATGGGCAGGGTCATTTCAAGCAGTGTGTTTTGAGGTGGTTGTGAGCTCAGTATGACTTTAGACAGTCTGTTTCTGATGGGCAGGGCTGTGTTCCTATCTTGGTGGTTGTTTGGCCTGAGGCTTTCTAGCACTGGAGCCTGCAGGTTGTTGGGTGGGGCTTCAACTTGATGCCAAAATATAGACCTCCATTAGAGCTCACTCCAATCAACATTCCCTGGGGTTTCTGCTACCAGTGTCCTTGTCCCCACAGTGAGCTATAGTCAACCTTTGCCTCTCCGTGTGCCCCTCCACAACACTTTGATAGGTTTAGCCCAGATTCTTACAGAGGTACTGCTTTGTGCTGGGTCCCAGTACATATGAGACCTTGTGTGTACCCTCCAAGAGTGGAGTCTCTGTGTCCCCCAGCCCTGTGGAGCTCCTGCTCTCAAGCTCCATTGGTTTCCAAGACTAAATGCTCTGGCAGTTCTTCCTTCTGATGCCAGACCCTCAGTCTGCCTTGAAGGGCTATTTTTCATGTGGGAACGTCCTTGTGTAGCCTGCATGGGTTTAATATTTTTTGGTGTGAGGGCTTTTTTTGGTACAGATGTCTTCCACCTCTTTCCTCAGTGTATGCTGGTCATTATCCCCTTGATAGGAGGTGTGACTGATGTTATGGTGACCAGAGCCTGCCATGGATATTGAACAGTCTTCCCTTTGCTCTGTGATTGTCACTGCTCTGTCAGAGGTGGAATCTGCTCCCTAGTTGTTGGAGTACAGGTCCCCCAGATCTGTTTCTCAGCTAAGTTTCTGATTTGCAGTGTGAAGTAGCAGGATTGGTGCACTCACACTAAGAGGGAAGCCACTGAGTATTCCTTCTCTGGAGTTGTTCACCTTTTGGTGTGCTCTGTTGTGTCACCTTTCACCTGTTGTGAGAGCTCTCAGATTACACTGTTGTTGGTACTGCTCTTGGCTCCACCTTAACTATGGGTATGCCGGCAATTGGCTCTGGTGTCTCTCAGATGTTTCACCAGTCCACCAATGGAGATCCACTGAAGTCAGGTCCCAAGATTGCAGTAATCATAGATCTGGATCTGCTGTGTGTGCTATGGGGACAGCTCAGACTCTGGCCTGGCCCAACCCCCATGTGTGTGTGCCCACAAAGTTTACAGCTGCTAAAGCTAGACCTGTCTTGGCTGTAGGAGCACTCGTTTTGTGTTCAGATGTTCTGTAGGTGCTGAGTTTACCAAGCTGTTCATGGGCGGTGTCAATTAGTGGTTTGCACAGCTGCGAGGAGAGATTTCAGCTTTTCTTCCTTAGTTGCACAGCCCCTGGGGCTCAGCTGTGGTTTCAGCCCCACCTCTGTGTGTGGGCCACCCACAGGGGTCTGCTCTCTAGGTTACCCTGGAGCACACAAGTCTGCCCCAGTGAGGAGGGGGTGTGGAGGCAGTGGTGGCTGGGGTCAAGATAGCACCTACCGCAGTGGGGATGGGTCATGTGGGAGAGCTGGTGGCCATGGAGGTGAGAGAGCCAGCCCTGATAGGAGTCCTTACTAGTGCCTGGGGAGGCAGGGGCCAGTGAGTATTGAGAGAGGCTACAGTGGCCACCTGACACTTGCACATCACTCAACAATGGCCCTTCACTTCAATGGCTGTCTGGGCTTCCTCCACAAGCATTCCCAGTTGCAGATTTCCTCACTCCATCCCCTCAGGCTGTCTCCTCACAGCCAACAGTTGTCTTCTCCCTGGGTTTGTTCTCCAGACCCCAAGTTCCAGTCCCCAGCTCCCATCCGCACAAGCAGACACATGTCTCAGGCTGGGGCAGGAAGGAGTGGGGCACAACCATCTGTGTAGGTCTCACTCTGTCCTGTTTGCCACAGACCAGTTGCTGCACTCTCCTCTGATAGCCCTCAAAGCTCCCCTTCTGTCCCGACTAATCTCCCTGCCAGTGAGGGGGCTTCCCCAGATATGGAAACCTCTCCTCTCCTCCAGTTCTCCCCACCCCCAGGGGCACAGGTCCCCTCCCACTTCCTTTCTTCTTCCTTTTCCTTTCTTTCTTTTATCCTACCCATGTACATGGGGATCTTTCTTGTCCTTTCAGGTGTCTGATGTCCTCTGCTAGTGTTCATCTGGTGCTCTGTGAGAATTGTTCCATTTGTAGATGTATTCTTGATGAGTTTGTGGGGAGAGATGAACTCCACATCCTCTTACTCCTCTGCCATCTTGACTCCTCCAAGAAGTGTGATTTTAGATTTTAACTTTCCCTACAATGTATTAACAGTTATCAAAAAGTGGTTGTCAGTCTTGTGAATGTGTTGGATGGATAAAGAAATAATCTATGACCACTTCCTCTTTCAAACAAGCAAAGTGTAAACCAGGTTATGAGAAGCAGCAGGGTCAACGAGGTGTGGCCTGCTACAGAAATAGAGTACTCTCTTGAAGGAGATGGGGGAAGCTTCCAGAATGGCAGGTTGAACTGCCTTGTTACTCATGTGTAGTCCATGGACCAGAATCACCAGCATCCCCTTGGAGTTTGTTAGAATAGTGGAATATCAGTGTCCACCTTAGGGCTGAAGAATCAGAGACTCTGTTCTCTCTATCTGTGACTCTGTTTTGCTATACACATTTGTTTTAGTTTTTAGATTCCATATGTAAGGAATATCATACCCAATTCATCACTGTCAATAAAGCAAGTTAATTCACACACACACACACACATACACAAACACACACACACACACACACACACACACACACACACAGAGAAATTCTGGGATTGGTGTCTAGGAATGTTTTTCTAAAGCCCTCTAGGTGATTCTATTGCACATTGAAGTTTGAGAAGCACTAGGTTAGAGGACACATGGGGGTAATATCAGAATAGATAAAATAAAGCCAAGAGATAAGAAAATAGTTTTCTTCCTTAAATATAGGTGTTCGCGTATTCAACAAAAAATTAGAGTGCTAATGGTTGATGGCTCTAAATATTTTCATCACAAAGAATCCATTTTGGTATTCTTATTAACCTATAAACCATGTCAGAGTAGGATTTCTCAACAGTGGCACTACTGATGTTTTGGTCCCGATATTTCTTTGTTGTGGGAGGCCTTCCTATCCCTTGTAGGATGTTTAGTAGCATGGTTGACCTCTACCCACTTGAGGCTAATAGCATCCCTAGTTGTAACAACAAAAAAATGTCTCCAGATACTGCCAAAAGTCTCCTAGGAGGCAAAATCATCCCTGGTTGAGAATCACTGGTTCAAGGGAAAACAAAATCCAAGCAAGGAACATCTATTAAGTAATAACATATTTCCTATTTTTATTAATACAGATATATGTAACTGATAACCAGAGCATGAAACAACAAGGCCTCCCTCACTCCACAGCCATTATTTACACACACTTTAGAGTCAGAACATCTGGGTTCAAATCCTGGCTCTCTAAATATTTGACCATGGGTAAAGATAGTGATTCTTTAAAGCCACAGTTTTATCATCAACAAAACAAGTGTAATATATGTATTATTCAAAGATTAAATGTAATAAAGATGGAAAGTGCTCAGCACAAAACAACTAGAAATGTTCATTATATTATACAGCCTTATTGTAAAGATATAATTCCCATTGTACTTGAAATAGCTAGAAATAGCTAAGTACTCACATTGCTATCACCACAAAGTTCCAAGTGTCTGTGGACTCCTTAATGGAGCACCAAAATAGGTTAACTCTTTAAAACCTCTCTCAGGTTCAACATTCTCTGGTTCTATATATATCTGGTTCATCTATATCTAAAATCTGAGTTTTTTTGTTTAAAAATTCCTCTGTGATCTCATGAAAACCATAAATGCTCTCATTAAAAAAGTGAAAATATCTACATATACATCCGTTTTCCAAGCTCAAGATGTTTCTAGAGCCCTTGAAACTCATAAGTCTTAGTTTAAAGCTCCCTGATAAGCATGTCAACAGGCTAGAATATTTTTACAGCCAGGGGCATGGGCAGGTAGGGTTGACAATCTATGTGAAAGACAGAATTGAAGTTGACACAGGGAAAGTAAAAGATGTCACTCTTCTAACTCTGAAGTAGTAAAGCCTGGAATGAACCTTTTAGCACTAATTTGGTGTGGCAATAAAAGAGAGTGACTGTGACAGAATCCTATTAGAACAGCAAGAAATAAAAAACAAGTTAAGAGGGACAACCAGGAGGAGGAAAGCCTTGCTTAGCCAAGGACAAGCAAAGATAAAAGTGGGTCGTAGTGGACATGGGACATGAAAATAAATTTTAAATGCATGTGGGGAGGTGATTAGCACTGATAATATACTACTGTAGGAGAGGTATTTTGCAAAATATTGTATAAGCATAAAAGCAATGTGTACTACTTGCCTTAGAGAGACAACTGCTCTTTAACCAGTTGTTAATGATGATGAATGGAAGTGTTTAAAGAACTCTTTCAAAAGTAACAACAGATTCAGCAATGAGGGAAAAGTATATGAATTGGTGTTAGAGTTACAGTCCAAAAAGGGAGGGCTTCCTAACAGGTATCACAACCCGAGTGAGCAGTATTAAAATGATTGTAAAGATGGAGACTTGCCCATGGTTACGAACACCTCTGCTGACCTCTCTTATGACTTTTGAGCATCCTAAGCAAACTTTAACTATTATTTTCCCTAATAAGTTAAGAAAAAGTGAGATGGTACACAGAATGGATCAAGTGATGTTAAGTGTATTTTAAAAAGGAAATAGGAAAGATGTAAAGTTTAGAGATTCTATCATTACAAAAACTGGTTACTAGATATGTATAGATAGAAATTCTGATATAAAACTGAATTTAAAAACAGGGGTGTTCTCTGGAAGTCTAATGGTTAGGACTTGGCGCTTTCACTGTGTTGGCCCAGGTTCAATCCCTGGTCGGGGAACTAAAATTCTGCAAGCTGAGGGGCATGGCATAAAATAAAATAAAATAAAATAAAATAAAATAAAAGCAGATACCATGGTATTAGATGTGCAGAACATAGCCAGCTAAATGGAGAAAGTGTGATCAAAGAGGAAAAATAATAAGCTGGTTAAATATATGAGTTTGGAATTAGACAGAAATTAATTCAAATTATTGTTTGGTGTGACTTTTGCAAGGTACTTAATTTTCTAAGCCTTATGTTTCTCATTCATAAAATGGGTAGAAGAATAGATATATCTAAGGACTGTCATGAACATAGGTAACTCACAAAAGATATGTACTGAAAATACCTGGCACATAGAAAATCCTTAATATGTGGTGCTTATTGTTTACTATATTCTAGGCACTTTTCATATATTTATTGGTTTAATCCTGACAATGATAATGTTGTTTAAGATTATGTTTATTAAGATTATGATGTTATAAAGGATAATGGTTGAAATGTTAAAATCACTAATAATTTTTAAATTTAGTATTCCTAACAGTTCTTAAGATAAAGTAACTTTTTGGGGGACATGGGGCATAATTTATCTGTTTTTGTATCCCTCATCTCACAGAGTTCCTTGTACTCTGTGTGAATTTATGCCTATGTGTTATTTAAAGTGACATCTTATGAGAATCATAAGGAAAAACCTGGGCGATCACATAATTCTGCTCCCCTCACATAGACAATGGAATTTTAGAAAGAATGAATTTCTAAAGGTCACATGCTAATTAGTTTTGAAGAGTACAGACTAGAATGTAGGTTGTCTGATTCAGTTTCTAGAGTATATGAAATCTTTTGCTTTGCATGAAAAGCCTGTTTGTTCCTGGACAAGGTGATGGGGGTTTGGTTATAGAAATATGGCTATAGAGTGATTACCATAGGTTCCCAGACCATTGTCTCACATCATAGAAACCTGCTATGTGGGCAAGTACTTGGCAGAAGGTCCATGCTTGGCAGCTACTTCAGTAATTGTTTCCAATAAGAACTAGCTTTTAAAACTAAATCTTTTGATGGAAATGATAAAGATAACCACTTCCTGCAATTTAATGCCTCAAATGTACTTGCTATGAGGAAGGAGAATTGGGTCTTTGCCTAGTATAAGTAAGTCTAATGTGCACAAGTCATGGAATTTCTCAGGTAGAAAATTAAGTTGAAGTTCAAACTTCTTCAAGGTTTGTGCAAGGGTGTGTGTGTGTGTGTTGGGGCTGAGGGAAGTATCAGGAAGGCTATAATAGGATGTGGGTAAGATTGTCTCACCAAAAGACCCCCCCCAACATATAATACTATTAAGCTCCTCTTCCTCTTATTTTCCTGCACCCTTTTCTTCAGTGTTCCCTTTTTGATTTACTTCTTCCTTTTCCCTTAGGAAATTTTCTGATATCAATCATTTCCACCTAATCTCTACTCATGACAGCTGGACCTGGTTACTGTGAAGTTGTATAATCTTAGATGTGCATCCTGACTCAGGCCATGAGACTTGAGGAAGTTCCTACACTTCTCTGAGCCATTGCTTTGCTTCCTCTGTTGTCAAGGGAAAGAATGCTAGTGTCTATCTCATACTACTGTGGGAATTAAGTGAATGATTACACAAAAATGTTTAGCACGGTGTCTGCCATGGATTAGGCTCTTGTTTTATACACTTTTAAATTTGTATTCCCAGCAGGGTTACATTTAAGTTTTGCCTAATTGTGTACTGTAAGACATTGTAAAGAAGTTTCATGTTGTGAAAGCAGACTGGAGAGGGTTGGTGGAAATAAGGGACTTCTGAATTTATTCTTGGAGAGTCTTCCATTCTGCTAAAATATACTCTTAGCCTGCATAGGGACAGCCATGAAACTTATAGAGAGAATGATAATCCTGTAACTGTCTATGTGTGGAACACAAAATTATAACATATGTGAAGATTTCATTTCAAGGCTATTTACAATTATAGGTGTCATCTTTCTAGCTGTTGGTGAATACGGTGTTCTGGGCCAAAGTGTGGCTGCTATTTTAACTGTGTGCTGCAGATCTCCACTATTGTATGAAGCAAGAGGCCCTGAACCCACAAGTTGCTGTAAATGTAACTTCTCTGTGCTGGCGGAGAACCCCTGACCCTCTATATTATCATGGAGGCTGTTCAGTGGACACTAAGTGATGTGTAATGATCTCTATCACTAGTCAGAAAACTCTTAGGCATAAAGCTTACTTATTTTTCTATCTCCAGCACCTAAGATAGTATCCCCATAGTTGTCAATACTTGTTGAACTGGGTCAAAATATTCAACACATTTTTTGGATAGTTTGGTGGGTCAATCTCTGTATTGTGAAAAGAACACAAAACTGGCTGTCATTGTGAAAACCAATTACTTCTTTTGTTTACAAATAAAGTTTCTCATTGTTCTGTGTGTCTAAAGAGGTACTGTTTAAATCCTGGTGGTGATAATGGCAGATTATGTGGCAGCAAGCCAAGCACAGTTGAGAGGACTGAGACAGGGTAACAAACCTGTAATCAGAGGAATGTGATGAGAGTCGTTGAAAACCAAAGTTTGGTGTCAGAAGCTCAGCTTCAGAATAATTGTACCTCCTTACAAGAAAATCAAGAACAGTAAGGGGTTGACAAGGACTTGTATTTCCCAATATCTGAATCCCACCTGGCTCAGGTATATTTATTTGAAAATGTCTAGGTCCCTTAACAGACCATTAGTTACCTTAATCAGTGGTGACACTCCATCATTGTATCATTGGGATAAAGTAAAACATGGTATTTAGGTAGCAACTACTATCTACACAGCATAATTATCACCTTATTTTTCTCTGTAATAAATCAGCTCCCAATCCAAGCCAACTTATGTATGTCTATGTCCTGTGAATGAAAAGAGTTTGAAATAATTGTCTTCAAGTTATAGTATGGGCCTTAAGGGGATAGTATTGTGTATAGTAACAGGAGCATTAGATAAGGAATCAGACAGAACTAGGTGAAAATTCCATCTCTCATACTTCTGGCCTTAAGCTAGTTACCTAACCTCTTTAAACAAAAGTATCCCTATAGAGTCAGGGATAGAGTAAGAATTAGTTATTAGTGAGAATAAAATAAAATAATTTATAAAAAAGGGCTTACCACAGTGCATAGTGTCAGTGCTTTATAAATGATGGTAGCTATTATTGTTACTAGCAATAGCAATAACCCTACAGGTAATAGTAATAGTAGTGACATAGGAATGATAGTAGGATCCATCCTCAATGAGGTGAACATTGTGTCAATCACTTGGAAAGGAGGCAAGACCCTCAGACAGGAAACCAGAATTCAGGAGACCTAAGTCTTAGGCATGAAAAATCTCTCCTGCCTCTCTTGGGGATCTGGACTTGCAAGTTTCTGGATGAGCTTTCGGGTGGGAAGGGAAAATTGGTTGGTCAGCCCTACAGGGAGCTACACTGAGAGGTTGCCCTGTAGAGACTCTGTCTAAAGATATATATGAAGCTTGGCTGGCATATCAGATTATTAAATTACAGGCCATTTTCTTTTTGTTCCTCCAGTCTTTTCTCAGCCTATTGTAATTTTTTACCTCATGTCAGATTTGTAATGAGTCACGAAAGAAGTTGGGATTTTCCTGATTTAAACTTCATCTTTATTGGTGTTACACACCACTTAAGCCTCCTACTCGGACCCTTGTTCTCCTTTCCAATAAGTCCCAAAGAGAAGGAGAAGTTGGGGACACAAGGTTCCCATAAGGATAGTCCCTTTCATTTGCAATTTTGAAGTTCCTGCTTTTAATTTTATCAAGAATGCTTTCAGGTATTCCACCTGCACTAAATTGTATACTGTGATGTACTCTTCCAAGTTCAGTATGTTTAATATAATCTTATTTTTTCTATTAGATTATATTTCTATTATTGTACATTATAAAAAATCATCTATAGTATTTGACACAATAACCTGTAAGTGAATATTCAGTAAATATTTTTACTCTTTAACTAAATATTATATTAATTTAGGCATCAACATTTTATTTCCCTACTCTACCAGATCTTTTGGAGTTTCAGATATTTCTGTATGCTATCAAGATTGTCACTATATTTGTTTTTTTAACAAAATTAGAGCATGTCTTGGAGGATAATTAATGTCCAAAGTTCTCAATTCTCCAAAAATGTACAGCTGTGGGCTATCTCCAATATTTACCACTCAAAAATAGCTGACACAAAACTTAGCTAAGGTATCTTGCTACACAGGAAATAGCTTTTTAATTCACATTTTGAGAACCTAAGTTACTGGAAATTTGTTACAGAAGCTGGATGTGAGAAATTAGAAGAGCCTATAGATGAGATGAAGCAATTAGAGGGACACAGAAAATACAAAATGTGATCCCAAACTTATTTCCTGATGAATATATTGGCACTGTAGTAGTATTTCCTTCCCCATTAGTATTAAATTGTGCATTCATTCCCTAAATTTGATGATGAGATATTGGTCCGTATTAACAATTGAGAGCAAAATATTTCTGTTGGATAAATAAGTACCTCCACTATGTATGTAAAAAATCTTCTGTCTACAGGGCTCAGAGCACATTTTTTTCCCTGTAAGATGGGGAGCAGCCATTCTGACTCAGTATGAAACCAGGGGGTGCAGACGCTGAGCAGCTTCCAGCACCCAAGCAGGTGCAGGGTACAGAGTTAGGGTGATGAGAGATGAGGGCCAACTGTCAGCCAATACAAACACTCATTTGAATTGGTTCCAACTCCAGGGAACATTATAAACAAAATAAAGGCACTCTTTAGTTGTTAGGGTGTGCCTGCGCTAATATTACTTGAAAAAAAATGTGACTCATTAACTGAATTCTAACTACATGTCAGGTATTGTGGCTATTAGCTTTACAGGCATTATTTCATTTAGTCCCTTCAACCCTCTTTTATTTAGTAAGATGAGGTGAGCAAGGTCCTACATTAAGTAGGTAGG
The DNA here is from genome assembly GCF_003676395.1 of Aethalodelphis obliquidens. NCBI lineage: Eukaryota > Metazoa > Chordata > Mammalia > Artiodactyla > Delphinidae > Aethalodelphis > Aethalodelphis obliquidens. The sequence goes on from NW_020837983.1 coordinate 502,416, forward strand.
GCATCTCAGGCTAACCCAGGTTTGTCTGATTTCAAGCCTGTCCTCTTCAGTCTTATGCTATTTTGTCTGGTGTTTTTGGAATGTACTCAAAAGCAGGGGTAATCTTAGCTCCACAAACAGCCTTAGGCTATCTGTTGAGAATGGCATTGTGATATTGTACAAGCTGAAAGTTCAGCCAGAAGAATATGGTGGTGAATTTGTCACAAGTAAGGAAATTCACTCACCAAACTATTCCGAAAGGTATTAAGTAGTGAGTCTACATGTGAGTACCCATGACTGTTTATTGATCTAGTGTTTGTAGATGAGGGGGTAGGCACCACTTAACCTCTGCCTCAACATTACTGCTTTGCACTTCTGCCTTTCAGAGGCAGCTCTTTCTATTCTTCACAAAGTTATGTCCCCCTTTTTAGTTGTCAGATGGTTATAAGGAATAGAGGTGGAGTGTTCATGACATTGCGATACCTGGATCCTATTTGTTAATCACATCCTCCTTGTGGGGTTTCAGTGGAATCCTACAAATAAGGAATCAAGTAATAAATGAAGCAAAGTTCCACTTTACTAACAGTTGGACATGAACTGTGTAATCCATGCTGGATCTCTGCCAAGGAACTGATTTGGAGCTTGAGGCTTAGGACTGAGGCTTAAGCAAGGCTTTATCATTTATTTCCCTCATCTGCAAATGGAAAGTTTGAGACCAATATGCCAAAGTATACTTGCAAAAAAATAGAGATGGCTGGAGTTCACTTTAAGTCCACTTACACAAACACATTTTTACAGGAGCCATCATTATCCCACCCATACCTTCTCAGCATTCACAGTCTCAGCCTCTGTTGAAAGCATCCTGCAGAATGTACCTAGGACTCACCATCTTAGGGTGTATTCTGGCCTGGGCAGGCTGGAAGTTAATGGCCCTGGAACAGCCCTCAGGTGATGAGAGTTGAAGGATAAATACCCCAGCTTCTTCACTATTTGGGTGGAACAAATCTGGGGCATATTCTACACTTTCTCCTAGAGTTCTCCTGCAGAGTTGAGACTCAGTGGCCTCTAGTGGTAACCTGCTTAATAATTGTAGTAGGTAGAATGATGGTCCCCAAGATGTCCACGCCTTTAACCTCTGGTACGTATGAAATTGTGTTATATAGGAAAAGAGATTTTGGAGATGTAATAAGGTTACTGATTTTAAGATAGGGAGATCATTCTAGATTATCCAGGTGGGCCCAATCTAGTCATATGTGCTCCCCATAGCAGAGAATTCTCTCCAGTTGGAGGCAGAAGACATACTATGGAAGAAGTTGGAGAGATTTAGCATGAGAAGGAGTTTATGCATTGTTGCCAGTTCTGAGACATAAGGACCAATGTTCAAGGACCAGAGAGAGGACTCAGGAGCCAAGAGTAGCCCCCAGCTGACAGCCAGCAAGGAAACAGGACTTACAACAACAAGGAACTGGATTCTGCCGGCAACCTGAATGAGGCTGGAAAGAGAGTTTCCCCAAGAGAAGCCAGATAAGAGCCCAGACCTGCCAATATCTTGGTGTTGATCCTGGGAGATCTTCAGCAGAGAACCAGCTCAGCCTTGCTGTGCTGGGGCTTCTGACCTATGAAAACTGGGAGAAACTAAATTCATGCTGATGTAAGTTGTGAAGTTTGTGGTAATTTGTTATGACATCAATAGAAAAAAAATACAATAGGCACACTCTCTTGGTCTGCTCCCTTCCCTGATTTTACCTTCCAACTCCCCTACTGGTGTTTCCTGGGATCCCTTCCCAAACAAACCATTTGTGCTCAAATCCCAATTTGAACCTCAATGAGGCTGTCATGGAGGCCTCCCACTCAGTTCACCTTTTAATAGAGAATCTTCCATGAGGAGTCAGGCAGCCAACAAGGCTCTAGCCTCAGGCCTTTGAGATTAGCGGCGCTGGAGCTGAGGACAGGCTCTCCTTGGGAGTTCCTGGCCAATAACTGGGCTCAGCAGAGTAGCCGAGCCTGACCATTTCTGCCCAGATCAGGACACTTCCACAGGTGACCTTTTGCTGGCCTCCCATTGTGCTGAGGGTCTTTAGAGCCACAGTGTGAGGCTTTTCCTACCCACATATCCTTCCTTTCCCTTTTCTCTTCACAGGTGTCAGATCTCTTTACTGTCTGAAGCTTTTCTTTGTCTACTCCAGGTTGCCCTTTTTGCACACATGTTACCCCAATTTCCTGCAATTATAATTCTGTCTTGGCATCTACTTCCCTAAGTGACAAACTGACAAACCAACTAAAAATACACACTGGGGTTTGTGCAAGAAGGTAGAGCTTACCTAGATAAACTTACCACAGAAATAAAATCAGATATATAAGAAAAGAAGTTCTGTTCTGTACATGTCTGTCAAGGCATAGTAATACTCCTTATTAAAAACTGTGGTCCAATGAATGTTCTGGACTCTAACAACTCTGAACAATTCCATACGAAGTAGAAAGAGATAAGTTTGTGGTTGAGGGCACTGAGATGGGGAATCAAGAAACAAGAGTAAAATCCTCTGTTTTTCTTCAGCGACCTGAATTTCTGCATGGTTTAGGAATCATATAAGGATCATATAACTCTGTAAAAAACATAAAAATTCAGGAAAATGTGAAGAAGGCTGTAGCAGGATGATATTCTATTCTACAGTGTCCACAGAGAAATGATGCATGGCTGGGCAAGAAATTCTTCCTAGGAAAATTAGCCATGTAGCTCTGTTTCTTTGGGGGCAGGAGACTCCACCAAAGGCCTTATTCATGAGAACATCTGAGCCAAAACTGATCTGCAAAGGCAGAATCTCAAGCCATGCAAATGTAAATCCAGATGTGAGAATTCGAGTTTCAAAGGCACACTGTCATTTGAAAGCCAACTATATTATGTGCTTCAATACTGGTAATAAATTTACAATAATAGCAAAACAAGCAACTGTCTTAGATTGAAAATTCTCTATTTTTAATTAAGCTGTAATTGAAGTATGATTTAAAGGAATTACTTATAAGTATATCCACATATAGGCCTATCCACTGATGAGGACATTGATTTTACCAGGTCCAGCAAATTCAAATATTATTCTTTTTTTATTAAAGCATAGTGGATTTACAATGTTGTCCTAATTTCTGGTGTACAACAAAGTTATTCAGATACATATATATATATATATATATATACACATATATATGTATATTATATATATATATACATATATATGTATATTTTATATATATATTCTTTTCTGATCATTTTCCATTACAGTTTATTATAAGATATTGAGTATAGTTCCTTGTGCTATACAGTAGGAACTTGTTATTTATCTATTTTATATATAACAGTCTGCATCTGCTAATTCCAAACTCCTAATTTATACCTCCAACTCCCTCACCTCTTCTCCCCACCTGCAATTCCCCTTTGGTAACCTTAAGTTTGTTTTCTATGTCTGTGAGTCTGTTTCCATTTTGTAAATAAGTTCATTTGTATCATTTTTTAGATTACACATATAAGTGATATATGATATTTGTCTTTCTGTATCTGACTTATTTCACTTAGTGTGATAATCTCTAGGTCCATCCATGTTGCTGCAAATGGCATTATTTCATATTTTTTATGGCTAAGTAATATTCTATTGTGTGTGTATATATATATATATATATATATATATATATATATACACACACACATATATATATATACCACATCTTCTTTTTCCATTCATCTGTCAATGGACATTTATGTTGCTTCCACGTCTTGGCTATTACAAATAGTGCTGCTATAAACACTGGGGTGCATGTATCATTTTGAATTAGAATTTTTGTCTTTTCCAGATATATGCCCAGGGGTGGGATTGCTGCATCATATGGTAACTCCATTTTTAGTCTTTAAAGAAACCTCCATACTGTTTTCCATAGTGGCTACAACAATTTACATTCCCACCAACAGGGTAGGAAGGTTGCCTTTTCTCCAGACCCTCTCCAGAATTTATTATTTGTAGACATTTTAATGATGGTCATTCTGACTGGTGTGAGGTGATACCTCATTGTAGTCTCAATTTGCATTTCTTTAATAATTAGAGATGTTGAGCATCTTTTCATGTTCCTGTTGGCTGTCTGTATGTCTTCTTTGGAGAAATGTCTATTTAGGTCTTCTGCCCATTTTTTGATTGGGTTGTTTGGTTTTTTAGTAATTGAGTTGTATGAGCTGTTTGTATATTTTGGAAGTTAAGCCCTTGTTGGTCACATCATTTGCAAATATTTTCTCCCAATCCGTAGGTTGTCTTTTCATTTTCTTTATGGTTTACTTTGCTGTGCAAAGGCTTATAAGTTTGATTAGGTCCCATTTGTTTATTTTTGTTTTTATTTCTATTGCCTTAGGAGACTGATCTAAGAAACTATTTTTACAATTTATGTCAGAGATTGTTTTGCCTATGTTCTCTTCTAGGAGTTTTGCTGTGTCATGTCTTATATTTAAGTCTTTAAGCCATTTTGAGTTTATTTTTGTATATGGTGTGAGGGAATGCTCTTACTTCATTGATTTAAATGTGGCTGTCCAGCTTTCTTAACATCACTTGCTGCAGAGACTCTCTTTTCCCCATTGTTTATTCTTGCCTCCTTTGTCAAAGATTAATTGACCATAGGTGTGGGGGTTCATGTCTGGGCTCTCTATTATGTTTCACTGATCCATATGTTTGTTTTTGTGCCAATACCATGCTGTTTTGATTACTGTAGCTTTGTAGTATTGTCTGAAGTCTGGACATTATGCCTCCAGCTATGTTCTTTTTCCTCAAAATTACTTTGGAAATTCTGGATCTTTTGTGGTTCCATATTATTCTAGTTCTGTGAAAAATCTCATGGGTAATTTGCTAGGGATCACATTAAAACAGATGTCTGCTTGTTAATCTTGTATTCTGCTATCTTGCTGAATTCTTTTTATCAGTTCTAGCAGTTTTTGTGTGGAGTTTTTAGGAGTTCTGTATATATTATCATATCTTTTGCATATAGTGACAGTTTTACCTCTTCCCTTCCAATTTGGATACTTTTTTTTCTTGTCTTATTTCTGTGGCTAGGACTTCCAATACTATGTTGAATAGAAGTGGTGAGTGTAGGCATCCTCGTCTTGTTCCAGATTTTAGCATGAAGGCTTTTAGCTTTTCACTGTTGAGTATTATGTTGGCTGTGTGTTTGTCATAAGTAGCTTTTATTATATTGAGATATATTCCCTCTATACCCATTTTGTTGACAGTTTCTATCATGAATGGATGTTGAATTTTATCAAATACTTTTTCTGCATTTATTGAGATTGTCATGTGGTTTTTTTCCTTTCTTTTGTTATGTGGTGTATCACATTGATTGATTTGCATATGTGAAAAATCCTTGTGACCCTGGGATGAATCCAACTTGATCATGGTGTTTGTGTTCTTGGATTCAGTTTACTAATATCTTGTTAAGAATTTTTGCATCTATTCATCAAAAATATTGGCCTGTAATTTTCTTTTTTGGTAGTGTCTTTGGTTTTGGTATCAGGGTGATGGTGGTTTCATAGAATGAATTTGGGAGTGTTCCGTATTTTTCAATCTTTTGGAAGAGTTGAGAAGGATTGGTATAAATTCTTCTTTGTATCTTTGGTAGAATTCCCCGGTGAAGCCACCCAGTCCTGGACTTTTGTTTGTAGTGAGTTTTTAAAAATAAAGATTCTATTTTACTTCTAGTGATGCACCTGTTCAAATTATCTATTTCTTCTTGATTCAGTTTTGACAGGCTATATGTTTCTAGAAACTTGGCCATTTCTTCTAGGTTGCCCAATTTGTTGGCATATAACTATCCATAGTACTTTCATTATTTTTTGTATTTCTGTAGTATTGGTTGCTATTTCTTCTCTTTCATTTCTTATTTTGTTAATTTGGGTCCTCTCTTTTTTTCTTTTTGAGCCTGGCAAGAGGTTCATTGATTTTGTTTATCTTTTCAAAAAAGCCACCTCTAATTTTTATTGATCTTTTCAAATTTTTTATTTCTAGTTTATTTATTTCCTCTCTGATCTTTATTATTTCCCTCCTTCTGCTGACTCTAAGTTTTGTTTGTTCTTCCTTTTCTAATTCTTTTAGGTGAGAACTTAGGTTGTTTGAGATTTTTCTTGTTTCCTTGTATCACTAGGAACTTCTCCTTAGGACTGCTTTTCCTGCATCCCATAGATTTTGTAAGGTTGTGTTTTCATTGTCATTTGTCTCAAGGTATTTTCTGATTTCCATTTTGGTTCATTCTTGACCCATTGGCTTTTTAGTAGCAGGTTTTTTAGTAACCATGTGATTGTTTTTTTCCCATTTTTTTTTTCCTGTGGTTGATTTCTAGTTTCATAATGTGGTCAGAAAAGATGTTTGAAATAATTTCTTCCTCTTAAATCTCTTGAGTCTTCTTTTGTGTCCTAGTATGTGGTCTATCCTAGAGAGTGTTCTATGTATGCTTGTAAAGGATGTGTATTCTGTTGTTTTTTGGATTTAGTGCCTTGTAGATATCAGTTAACTCCAACTGGTTTATTATGTCATTTAGGATCTCTGTTACCTTATTGATTTTCTGTCTGGAAGATCTGTCCATTGATGTCAATGGGGTGGTAGAGTTCCTACTGTAATTCTTTATGTCTGTTAGTATTTGTTTTAAATATTTAGGTGCTCCTATATCAGGGGCATACATGTTAACTAGTGTAATATCCTCTTCTTGTATTGATTCCTTTACCATTATATAGTGTCCTTCTTTTTCTTTCTTTATGGACTTTGTTTTAAAGTCTATTTTGTCTGATATGAGCATTGTTACTCTTGATTTCTTGTGGTTTTCATTCCTTGAAATATCTTTTTCCATCCCCTCACTTTCAATCTATGTGTGTCCTTCACCCCAAAATGAGTCTCTTGTAGGCAGCATATTGTAGGCTCTTGTTTTATTATCCAATCTGCCACTCTATGTCTTTTGATTGGAGCTTTTAGTCCATTCACATTTAAAGTACTTATTGATAAGTATGTATGCATTGTAATTTTAAACCTTGTTTTTAATTATTTGATTTTGTAGTTATTCTTTGTCTATTTCTTCTTCTTTTTGGTTTTCCTTTTGTAGTTTGATGGTTTTCTTTTGTATTATGCTTGAGTTCCTTTATTTTTGTTTTCTGTGAATTTATTATATGTTTTTGATTTGTGGTTACCCTGGTTTTCAAGTATGTTAACTACGTGCTTTCTTTAGACTAATAGTCTCATAAATTAAAACACATTCTAAAAGATCTGTATTTTTATACTTCCTTCTCCCACATTTTGTGATTTTGATGTCCCATTTCAATTCTTCATATTTATCCTTTTCCTCTTAATTGTAGTTAAAATTGCTTTTACAAAAATTTTTTGATTGTTTTTTAATCTATATACTGGATTATTTAAGTGATCTTCAATCCATTTATACACTTCCCTTTCCTATTGTGATTTTCCCTTTCCTAAGTATTCTTGCTCCTTTACTATTATGGAAGACATTTCAATATTTCTTTTAGGATAGGTTTAGTATTGCTGTATTCTTTTAGTTTTTGCCTGCCTGAGAAATTCTTTATTTCTCCTTGTATTCTAAATAATAATATTGCTGGGTAGAGTGTCCTAGGTTGCAGTGTTTTCCCTTTTAGAACTTTGAATATATCATGCCACTCCCTTCTGGCCTGCAACGTTTCTGTAGAGAAATCAGCTGATAGCCTTAAGGTGGTTTCTTTGTAACTGACTCCTTGTTTTTCTCTTGCTGCCTTTACAATCCTCTCATTATCTTTAACTTTTGCCATTTAATTATAATATGTCTTGGTGTGGATCTGTTTGGGACTGACTGTGCTTCCTGTACCTGGATATATATTTCTTTCTTTAGGTTTGGGAAGTTTTCAGCCATAATTTCCTCAAATACCTCTTTGATTCCCTTCTCTCTCTTTTTCTTTTTCTGGAACCCTTATGATGTGTAGGTTGGCACACTTTATATTATCCCATAGGTCTCATATATTGCTTTCTTTTCTTCATTTGTCTTGCTTTTTAATGTTCTGATTGGGTGATTTCCTTCATTCTATTTTCTGCATTATTTAATCTGCTATTCATTACTACTAGATTGGCTTTTATCTTTTCAAATGTGTTGTCTCATTTTGATAGTTGTCTCATTGTAAATTTTCTAGTTCCTTATAGTGATTTTATCAATAATTTTTAAAAATTCCTTGCATTTTTGCATTTTTATTGCATTTTTATTACCTCCTTTTTGATCTTGGAGTCTAGTAGACTGGTGAGATCTCTTTCATTGTTTGTTCTTTCAGGGGGTTTCTCTTGTTCTTTTAATTGGGTGTAGTTCCCCTGCTTTTTTATTTTACTTAACTTTCCATGACTTTATGGAATTAGAAAGAGTTATCTACTGTGGTCTTGAAGTGCTGTTTTCATGTGGGAACCTCCCTGTGTAGACTGTGTGAGTCCAATAATTTTGGTTTAAAGACTGTTTGTGGTATGGATGCCAGCTAGTCATGTCTTTCCTCAGAGTGTGCTGGCTGTTATCCCCTTGATAGTGATTGGTATTGTGGTCACCAAGGCCTGCACTGGATGTTGGGTGGGGCCTTCTCTGTGCTCTGTGGCTGTCACAGCCCTGTTGGGTGCAGGGTATGCCCCTCAGTTGTTGGAGTAGAAGCCCTGAGGGTAGGGTTTAGTAAGGCTCCATTGCCCATAAATGTGTGCTCTATCTCCAAATAGGTGAGAACTGAACCAAGTGAGACTTGTGAGGTCACAGCGAACCTATGTGCTGCCCATGCAGGCATCAGCGGTTCTGTCCAGAAGCAGCCTATTGTTGTGTCCCTTTCTCCATTGTGCTTGTCCCAGACTTAGTGCTAGGCTGGTGCTGGGTGCCAGGACATTGTGGCTGTAGGAATCAAGGTGATTGTGTTGCTGCTTGGGACCCGGGCTGCCTCTGTGATAGGTCTCTCCTAGGATCTGTCCAATCCAGATATGGCTCCAAGGTGAAGTGTGAAGTGGGCAGAACTGGAGTGATCCTGCTGGGAAAGGAATCACTGCATACTTCTCCCCAGGGGCTGTCCACTGGAGATGTGCAATTCTGTGATGCTGCTGGCCACCTGGTGTATGTGCTGACAAAGTCTGATGCTGCCAGACCTGTCTCTGGACCCACCCCTGCAGTGTGCATGCTGACAATGGGCTCTGAAGTTCAGCCTGGACCACACCACAGGCCCTCTAGGTTGTCTCCATGTAGCTAGACCAAGTCCTCTCCCAGGGCATTGTGTGACCTGGGAGTTTCAGCACCTAATGGCTGCTTATGTTAACAGCCCTGCTCATTGTGCATTTGGGGCTGGAAATTGTGGCAAGATGGCAGCTGTCAACACTTGTCTTCTGCCTTTGCTACTAGCAAGCCAGCTTTCTCTCGAACAGAGTCCAGGCTCTTCTGGCAGACCTTCCAGCAGGCAGGGGGGATTTACAGAGTGAGGGCCTGCCTGCGAGGACCCTCCCTCTTTCACAGATTCCCCTCAGGGGAGATGGTCCCATTCTGAAGCCTATTTTCTTTCTGTCCTACCCAGTTATGGGGGGATCTTTCTTGCAGCTTTGGTTGTTTAAAATATCTTCTGTCACTTTCCAGTTGGCTTTCTATGAGAATTTTTCCACATGTAGGTGTATTTTTGATGTGTTTGTGAGGGGAGGTGAGCTTCACTTTCTTCTACTCTTCTATCTTGATATACCTCCCACATTTTCTGTTTTTGAAGTTATATTTTACATCTTCATATATATATATATATCTTCACTGTTTATTGTAGTTATATTTGATTTTATACATTTTTGTCTTCTAATCTTTGTACTAGCTTACTTCAGTGGTTGATCCTCAGCCTTTACTCTATACTTGCCTCTCTTTTTTCCCAAGGTCTACTAAGCTTTTTAATTTTTAGCATAAATAAAAATTGTCAAAAGTAGATTTATTCCATTCCATAATCTCTTTGTAGTTTTATCACTATCTAATGAAGCAACTACTCATGTTACCAAATTGATTTATAAAACACTTCTTTAGACATGTATTGCAATCAGACATTTTGACACTGCACGTTTACAGATTACCATAACAAAGGCAGTAAATGGAAGATGACATAATTAAGAAGTTATTTTTCTAACAAGATAAATCAAATTATCCTCAACAATATAACCCACAGAGAGACCAACAATAATGAAAGAATTTTAATATATGCAATAAATTGGCCTAGAAGGAAGGAAAGTGTTTCTCCATAGCACTTTTCAATGCAACAACGTGGTTATTGAAAAACATTGCATACATTTTAGGTACTTATATTGAAATCTGCTTTTATATGTTTTACTTTCATAAGTGTATCCCCAAAATATTACCTGTGAATATTGCTGGCTAAAATTTTAAACTTGATGTGTCTATTTTTTTTTTTGCGGTACGCGGGCCTCTCACTGTTGTGGCCTCTCCCGTTGCGGAGCACAGGCTCCGGATGTGCAGACTCAGTGGCCATGGATCACGGGCCCAGCCGCTCCGTGGCATGTGAGATCCTCCCAGACCGGGGCACGAACCCGTGTCCCCTGCATTGGCAGGCAGACTCCCAACCATTGCGCCACCAGGGAAGCCCTTGATGTGTCTTTGTATGATGGCTTTCAATATTATATTTGCTCATTTATTTACTGAAATTTTTTTCACAAATATTTATCAGGTAATTTATCAGGTGTCAGGGATTTTTTAGGTGCTGTTAAAAACAAAAGTTCCCACCTTCAAGGAATTCATTTATTTTCGAGTTTTTCAAAGGAAACTAGTTCCTCTTAGTATCAGTTTAATGAAGCTTTACTTTTTCAGCATATTATTTTACATTATATTGTAAAAGTGATTACAAATGTTACACTCTCATTGTGTGTATGTGTGTGAGACAGAGAGAGAGAAACAGAGAGAGAACTTGAGAACTCATTAATGGAGAGGTTCCTTAGGGTATTTTGCCTAGTTTTTTCATGTAGGTTTCAGGCAATTTTATCAATACGTATTTTGTAATGTGATTAATTTGTAACTGCTCAAATTATATCATCTTTATTGTCTATATATTTGCCTTTGCTGGTTTGTTTTTTCCTTTCCTATAGATATTTACTTCTTGTTACATTTTCATTTCCACTTAGAGAAGACTCTTAACAATTCTTTTAGGTTAGGGTTAGTACTGATAAACTATTTTAGTTTTTGCTTTTCGGAGAAGTTATTTATCTCTCCTTCAAACTTTTTGGTGTCAGGAGATCTAGTTCTCAGTTTAGATTCCTCACCATCTGTCTCACATTGTAGTTAGTTAGAGAGGTAATACTCTGATGCAGAAAAAGTAATAAAGAAGAGATAGAGGAACTAAGTAGATACCCTGTCCCCACAGATGATGTACTAATACCAACATATATGCTAGGCCCTGTGCTAGACACTGAGAAATACAACAATCTGGAGACTGATATTGTCAGTTCCTTCATAGAGCAGGCATCTTAGAGAGGGGAAAATAAAACATATGTAAACTGACAACTAAGTGAAATATTCATAAAACCTGATAAAGTACCATGAAGAAAGCTACAAGGGCTTTAATAGAAGCTGAGAGAATTGAAATGCAAAAACTATTTTCTTGTACTCCTGCTATAGCTGACTTAAGAACTGACAGAAGATGTTCACTTCCCCTATTCTCTGTGAATATTTCTCACCAGAACTAGAATAACTTCCAAAGAGATGACCATAAGCATTAAAAATTATCTTATGAAAACTGGATATACTGTACTGACACTCATGGTCTGAAATTCTAGAAAACAATCTTCTGAACCAATTTAAAAATATGACCTTGGACTTGCTTGCCACAAGCTTTTAATTAAGGCATAGAATGTTAATAGAAGGAGATTTTTATAGGTTTATCCAGACTCAGGAAAATAAAAGAATGGAAAGAAACATGATTTCTTAAATTTCCAGTGACATGCCTGAAAATACATTATAGAATTTACTTATTGGGTATAAATGAAGCAGGTTGGATATATAGATTCTTGGACAAGCCCTGCTCAGGGTGTTTTCTCACAATTAAAAGAATTTCGGAGCAAAATTGTTGCAATGGAGTCACACACAGAACTGGGTCTATGTGTTTGTAGCCACAGATACAAAGCTTGCCAAAACTGAGAGAACATTAGTTAAATCTTTGCCCAGGAAACCGCAAAGTGGCAAGTACTGGTAGCATGCCTTCAAAAGTAGAATGATGCTTAGTTGTGGCAGGAAAATTACATTAAGAAATAAAGTAGACTTGGATGTAAGACCTTAAACCATAAAACTCCTAGAAGAAAACATGGAGAATAAGCTCTTTGACATTGGTATTAGCAATATCTTTCTAGATATGTCTCCTCAGGCAAGAGAAGCAAAAGCAAAAATAAACAAATGGGACTACATCAAACTTGAAAGCGTCTGCACAGCAAAGGAAACCATCAACAAAATGAAAATACAACCTACTCAATGGGAGAAGATATTTGCAAATGATATATCTGATAAGGGGTTAATACCCAATAACTCATACAACTCAAAAACATAAAAACTAACAACCCAATTAAAAAATGGGTAGAGGAGCTTAATATACATTTTCCTAAAGAAGACATACAGATGGTCAACAGACACATGCAAAGATGTTCAGCATTACTATTTATTATGGAAATACAAATCAAAACCATGGTGAGATATCACCTCACACCTGTTAGAATGGCTACTTTCAAAAAGCCAAGAAAGAACAAGAAAAAGTCACCCTCATACACTGTTGGTGGTGATATAAATTGATGCAGCCACTGTGGAAAACAGTATGGAGATTCCTCAAAAAATGAAGAATAAATCTACCATATGACCCAGCTATCCCACCCCTGGGTATTTATCCAAGGAATACTGAAACACTAATTCAAAAAGATATATACAGCCTTATGTTCATCGCAGCATTATTTATGATAGCCAAGATATGGAAACAACCTAACAATCTTCAACAGATGGATAGATAAAGAAGATGTTTTATATACACAAATGTTTTATATATACATATAAGTTACATATATATATATATATATATATATATAAAATGAAATACTCCTCAGACATAAAAAAGATGAAATCTTGCCCATTTGCAACAACATGAATGGACCTGGACGTTATTATGCTACATGAAATAAGTCAGACAGAGAAAGGCAAATACCATATCATTTCATTCATATGTGGAATATAAAAAAGAGACTAAAAAAACCCAAAATAAATAAACAAACCAAGACAAACATGTAGATGCAGAGAACAGAGTAGTGGTTACCAGAGGGAAAGGGCAGGAAAAATGGGTAAAGGGGATCAACTGTATAGTGATGGATGGAAACTAAATTTTTGGTAGTGAGCATGCTGAAGTATATGCAGAAGTAGAAATATAATGTTGTATACATGAAACTTATTTATTGTTATATACCAAGGTTACATCTTCTACTTTTAAATAAATTTTAAAAAGAAGTAAAATGGACTTCCTTGAAATATCGTCAGTAAGGACCTTATTAATTAAATTCTCATTGACCCTATTTGTCAACTTTATATGATCTCAGACATAGGTAGAATTTTGAAAAGATGGAATGAAATTTATTTTACTGATCTCTTTAAACACCCCCTCTTTCTCCCAATGATACCTCAGTGGAGTGACAGCACTGGATTTGACAGTATGATCAATGGAAACAATCTGCACTTACTTCTCAGCAACTTGTTTCACTGCTATAGCTAGTGTGTGCAGCTGAATATGCAATGAAATGAAAACAGCCAACATGAAGTGTTTTCTTTTCTGATGGGCATTCCATGTCCTTTCTCATACTTGTCAAATCACCTTATTTCAAGTACCTGTTGTGTTTCAAAGATAACCTGGTGATAGGAAGTTGGGTGCTTTGTTATTTATATCCCTTCTATTGCAATTGTTGGTAGTAGGGTTAGACTAGATAACAACTATTATCCATTTTGCTCTCTCTGGAGAGGTAGGGAATTAATTTATAGATAAGAACCAGTCGTGTGCTGGAGTCAGCTGATACTGGCTTGCAACTTCACATTTAGAGACATCTTGTTGGTAGCTTGGCTATAGTGGGAATACTTACACCCAGGAAATTGGCAAATGTTATAAATTAGGACTTCTCCCCACCTCAGAATAACAGTTTTACCTGCACCAAACTGAATAAATCTCAGATGTCTTGTAATATTCACAGTAGAGACTGGCTTTCATCTCACTTTGTCCATGTGAATTTGGGAGAATTCTTGTTAAATTGATTAAGTGAGGACATTTGTTTATGCACTTTAAAATATTTATTTTAAAAAAAATTTTAAATATAATAATGTGTACATGTCAATCTCAAACTCCCAATCTATCCCTCCCACCACCCTTCCCCCATGGTAACCATAGGTTCATTCTCTAAGTCTGTGAGTCTGTTTCTGTTTTGTAAATAAGTTGATTTGTATCAACTTTTAAAAAATTTATTTATTTATTTAATAGATCTTTATTCGAGTATAATTGCTTCACAATACTGTTAGTTTCTATTGTACAACAAAGTGAATCAGCTATATGCATACATATGTCCCCATATCTCCTCCCTCTGGAGCCTCTCTCCCATCCTCCCTATCCCACCCCTCTAGGTCATCACAAAGCACCGAGCTGATCTCCCTGTGCTATGCTGCTGCTTCCCACTAGCTAACTATTTTATATTCGGTAGTGTTTATATGTTGATGCTACTCTCACTTCACCCCAGCTTCCACCTCCCACTCTGTGTCCTCAATTCCATTCTCTATGTCTACATCTTTGTTCCTGCCATGGAACTAGGTTCATCAGTACCATCTTTTTTTTTTAGATTCCATATATAAGAGTTATCATATGGTATTTGTTTTTCTTTCTCACTTACTTCACTCTGTATAACAGACTCTAGATCCACCCACCTCACTACAAATAACTCAATTTCATTTCTTTTTATGGCTGAGTAATATTCCATTGTATATATGTGCTACATCTTCTTTATCCATTCATCTGTCGATGGACATTTAGGTTGCTTCCACGTCCTGGCTATTGTAAACAGTGCTGCAATGAACATTGTGTATCACCTTTTTTAGATTTCACATATAAGTGATATCATATGATATTTGTCTTTCTCTGTCTGACTTACTTCACTTAGTATGATAATCTCCAGTTCTATCCATGTTGCTGCAAATGTCATTATTTCATTCTTTTTAATGGCTGAGTAATATTCCATTGTATATATGTACCACATTTTCTTTATCCATTGATCTATTGATGGATATTTAGGTTGTTTCCATGTCTTGGCTATTGTAAAGAGTGCTGCAATGGATATTGGGGTGCGTGTATCCTTTTAAACCATGTTTTTCTCTGGATATATGTCCCAAAGTGGGATTGCTAGATCATATGGTAGCTCTATTTTTAGTTTTATAAGGAACCTCTATACTGTTCTCCAGAGTGGCTGCACCAATTCACATGCCCACCAACAGTGTAGGAGGGGTCCCTTTTCTCCACACCCTCTCCAGCATTTATTATTTGCAGATTTTTTGATAATGGCCATTCTGACTGGTGTGAGGTGATATTGTAGTTTTGATTTGCATTTCACTAATAATTAGAGATGTAGAGCATCTTTTCCTGTGCCTCTGGACCATCTGTGTGTCTTCTTTGCAGAAATGCCCATTTTTTGATTAGGTTATTCATTTTTTTGATATTGAGCTGCATGAGCTGTTTGTAAATTTTGGAAACTGATCCCTTATTGGTCACATCGTTTGCAAATATTTTATCCCATTCTGTGGGTTGTCTTTTCATTTTGTTTATGGTTTCCTTTGCTGTGCAAAAACACTTATCCTTCTGAAACAATTCCACAAAGAATACTCCCAAGCTCATTCTACGAGGTCACCATCACCCTGATACCAATACCAGATGAAGATATCACACAAAAAAGAAAATTACAGGCCAATATCACTGATGAATATAGACACAAAAATCCTCAGCAAAATACTAGCAATCTGAATCCAACAATACATTAAAAGGATCATACACCATGATCAAGTGGGATTTAACCCAGGGATACAAGGATTCTTCAATATCCACAAATCAATCAGTGTGATATACCACATAAACAAATTGAAGAATAAAAACCATACTATCATCTCAATAGATACAGAAAAAGCTTTTGACAAAATTCAAAACTATTTCTGATAAAAACTCTCCAGAAAGTGGGCATGGAGGGAACATACCTCAACATAATAAAGCCCGTATATGACAAACCTATAACTAGCATCATACTCAATGGTGAAAACCTGAAAACATTTCCTCTAAGATCAGGAACAAAACACTGATGTCCACTTTTGCCACTTTTATTCAACATAGTTTTGGAAGTCCTAGCCATGGCAATCAGAGAAGAAAACAGAAATAAAATAACTCCAAATTGTAAAAGAAAAAGTAAAACTGTCACTGTTTGCAGATGACATGATGCTACACATAGAAAATCCTAAAGATGCTACCAGAAGATTACTAGAGCTCATCAATGAATTCAGTAAAGTTGCAGGATACAAAAGTAATACACAGAAATCTGTTGCATTTCTATACACTAACAACAAAAGATCAGAAAGAGAAATTAAAGAAACAATCCCAGTTACCATTGCATCAAAAAGAGTAAAATACCTAGGAATATACATACCTAAGGAGACAAAAGACCTGTACTCTGAAAACTATAAGACGTTGATGAAAGAACTCGAAGACAACACAGATGGAAAGATATGGTTACCATGTTCCTGGATTGGAAGAATCAACATTGTCAAAATGACTATACTACCCAAAGCAATCTACAGATTCAATGCAATCCCTAGCAAATTACCAAAGGCATTTTTTCACAGAACTAGACCAAAAAAATCTTAAAATTTGTACGGAGACGCAAAAAACCTCGGATAGCCAAAGCAATCTTGAGAAAGAAAAATGTAGCTGGAGGAATCAGGCTCCCTGACTTCAGACTATACTACAAAGCACTTTTAGTATTTTGCTCCTGAGAATAGCAGCAAACGCAATATTTGTTCTAAGTGACAGCAGCCCTTGTCACTTCAAACCTTCAGAGGAGATCTGTACAAACACTTGGCATCATGGGTAAAACTATTGCTGGTGATAGCTTTCTTTTCAGTATCTTGGTAAAATGAAGCTTTCCCTTGGATTGTTTGCTTGTGTAGTTTTGGAAACTTTTCCTCTCATTGTGAATAATTGGCTCTAAGTGCCACAGTTCTTTTCTTTAAAACTCTTGCCTTGATTAATACAGCTATTACATTTGATGATTTTATAAGTATCTTTGTTCAAAGGGACTTCCTTAGATTTGGAATCAAAATAATATACTTAGTATACTTCACTGTACATATACCAAACTGCATTTGCCAGAAAAAGATGTGTGTGGGTGTTATTTTAATTAGAATTACAGGATTTGTTGGGAAAAGAGAGAAGACAATAGGGAGAGAGAAAAAGATGTGGAGCTAAAATGTTTCTTACTAAGCCAATTTTATTTACCCTCAAATATCCTCTGGATGAAATTTTGACATGTTATTGTTAAATCATTCTAGTATCACTCCTGAAGTCTAGGTGGATATTTGTTTTTATTCAACTTGACAGCTAGCAAAAGTTCTGTTATAAATGGTGAGGTTTAGACAAGCAGAGACGTGACCAAGGGAATGGGAGGAGGAGTTCCAAGTTCATGACAAATCAAATTGTGAGATAGGAAAAGTTTAAATTTCTTGCCTATTTCTCTTTCTTTAGTTTTTTCCCATTATTTTCCCCACCTTGAGATGCTCAGAGCCTTTCTTCATTACTCCCTCTGGTTATTTGGTTCTCCACCAATATGCCACTTTACCTGGTCCAGTTCAGTTCAATTCAACAAACATATATTGACTGTATTCTGCATGCCAGGAATTGTCCTAGACCCAGGGAATTCAACATTGAATAAAGTACATTCATGCTCAAAAACAGTCTCCACAATTTAGTGTGGCACACACGCTAAAAGTAAAAATATTCAGAATGGGTATATATGATTCGATTGCTATGAACCAAGTTCTACATTGATACAGGGGAGAATAAGAAAGTTTTCTCAAGTTGGAAAGGAGGAAGGAAGGGGAAGAATATACACCAGTTATACGAAGAGTTAATATTTATTGAGCACTTATGTTGCTCAATAAAAATAGTTGCTTTTCTAAGGGTTTTACATATCTTAAACTCATTTCATCCTTGCAACAATCCTATTATTAGTGGGAATATTATTGCCAATTTACTAACATATCCATTGGGTATGGTGAGGTTAAGTTGACAAACACTCACAACTAATAAGTTGTAAAGACAGTTTTGAACATAGCAGAGCCATCGTGGTCACCACTGTGCTGTTTTCAAAGATAGATTTTTGTTCATCTATCCATAAGTATACATTTATGTATATTAAATAAAAAAATCCATGTTCTTGCATTGTAATAGTTCTAGTGATATGAAGAAAAACTGAAAATGATTTATGCCTGCAAGCATTTCAAAATCTAATGGAATAGACATCTCAGCAAATAGAATGTGACAAATTCCATTTAAGTACTGTAAAATTGTTGATGAAAGGACATATGAGGGACTCCTACCTGAGATAGGAGTCTCGTACAATGAATATTAGTTTTATTAATTTTCGATGCTATACCTACTTCTAAAAATATTTCACTCCAGAAATATTTATTATCTACAGTGAACCTAACTGGGCTTAGCACTTGCATACAGTAGTGTATTAAAAAGATATTATCTCTTGTATCAGGAATGTCACATTTCCCAAAATACCCTTTCTTTCAGCCAAACTCTGAGAACTATGAGGGCAGTGGTGAGTTTGAATTGTATTTCCATTCCAGAACCTAGAGTGCAGCTATATTAAGTTTACATTTTTAATGTGTTTCTTTTTGATTATTATGTCATGATTGTTAACAACCTGCACTTTGGACTCAAGCAGACCTGAGTCTGAGATTTAGCTTTACCACTTACTCCATCTTGGGCAAGTTACTTAACTACTGCAAGCATCAGTTTCCCTATGCAAATTTTTTTTTTTTAATATGGGTGTGTTATAAGGATGCACATATGGGTTAGGAGAGAGCTAAATAAGATAATGTTGCTATTTAAAGCACTTAGCACAGAGCTGGCAATTTTGTAAGGGATAGGAAATTAATGATTTATCTGGTCAGCTGAGCTGTAAAAAACTGAAAGAACTAATAAGGACTTTAGTGTAAGACCAGTCCCTCCTTCACTTGGAAATGGTTAACAAAATATCTGGGTACTCATGGGAGAGTAGAAGGAGATGCGATGTGAAAAGCAGGCAAGACCGACCACTTCAATTACATGCTAAGGAGTCTGAAATCTCCCTAAGGAGCTTTAGGGATGGGGAAAATTATAGATGAATTTTAAGTATGAGGATGACACGATCAGATTTACGTTTTACATTTATTACCCTGTTTGTAGTCGGGTTCGGGTGATGAATTAGAAGTTTGGAAATTTGAAAAGAATAGAACCAGGGAGCCAATTAATAATTGAGATAAAAGATGATGAGAGCTTAAACCAGGACAGTGTGACTGGGAATAGAAACTCCTTCTAAACTTCCCTGTTTTGTATTCCATCTTTGAGAGGACTGATGTATGACTGTTAACTTTTCTGATATTTTATTTGACTCAGTGCTTCTTTTGCTTATGATGCCTTATTATGAGGTCCCCACAAAAGACCATGGGTGTACTAGCATCTTCAATGCCTAAATCCAAGGTTTAATTAATATGAGATTTCAAGCAGCATAGCAAGGACCATGGAGATGATATCTTGGGGAAAGAGAATTTTCCCTATTTTTCTTTTTTTTTTCTTTTTTTTTTTTTTTTTTTTGCGGTATGCGGGCCTCTCACTGTTGTGGCCTCTCCCGCCGCGGAGCACAGGCTCCGGACGCGCAGGCTCAGCGGCCATGGCTCACGGGCCCAGCCGCTCCGCGGCATGTGGGATCTTCCCAAACTGGGGCACGAACCCACATCCCCTGCATTGGCAGGCGGACTCTCAACCACTGCGCCACCAGGGAAGCCCTTCCCTATTTTTCTTAAGCTCAAGTAAAGCCCTAAATAATTTTGTTCACAGATATCACAGTTGATATTGACACCTGCTTTCATCCCATAGCCCACATTTTTAAAAAAGCATTGTGACCAAGTATTCTATGTTGTCAAAATAAAGGGAAGTTCTTTTATTAAAACAATGCCAATGTTATCCTAGAGGGTATTAGATATTTTTTCAGGCTTTACTTCTACCAGAGTACTTCAAAGTCAGGCAGGAACTTTTAAAAAATCTTGTTCCAGAAACAAAGATAGGATTTAACCAAAGGCATATTCTGTCAACTCATGACAGCAATGGAAATGGAGGCAGCATGCCAGTAACAGCCTGGAATTATAAGATTGCTAAATCAGGTCCTTCACTGGTGCTGTTTCCCAAAGTGGTATCCAAATGCCCTTTGTCATTAATGAATTCACTGGGGGTGAGATGGTGGGTATAATGGAGAGAAGAGAGTATGGGCAAACAGTGGGAAGGAAGAAAAAAACATTTCCTTTCTATTTCCTCATTAAGTTCTTGTGATGGAGAAGAAATCTGGTAGAAGCTTGAAGGAGCCAGAGGACTTTTATTCCATCTTCTGTCTCTCATATGCTAACTGGTTCACTATTTGTAGGTCATGTAGCTCTTGTTTTCTCAAATGTAAAATTCATTAAACATCCTTTCAACAAATATATAATGAATGCCAACTGTGTGCTTCACTCTTTTCTAACCAAGCATGGGCATGTAACATGTATAAAATGGACAAACCCTCAGGGAGTTTAATTCAAATGGGATAGGCAGATATTAAACAATTAAAATGCAAACATATCATTTGCATTATTCTTTATATATGGTAAATATGTGCTTTATATATTTGTATTATATTTGGTATAGATTAATACATAATCTAATTAATTACAAGAGGTATAAAACTATTACATAATAAATTATATACTGCATTTAATAATATGTAATGAAATGACAATAATAATGTCTTTCTTCTAAACATCACAAGTGGCATAAGAATTGAAATTTCTAAAGTCCTTTTGAAAAATACAACATACTCTGTAAATGAAAACCACATTTATTCATTCACAAGTTTATAAAGGTAGTGCTAGATTTAATTTCAAGGTTCTCTGTCTCTAATATTTCAGGTCCTGGCTTTAGAAGGGTACTGACTTTTTAGACCCTGATGCTTAGACTCATATCATCAAAAGATCTTGAAGACCACCAATAAAGTTGAGTTTGGAGATGCAGGCTGGTGTTGCCCCTAGTCTGGCAATTCTGGTTGGCATAAACATGTGGTCTTGGGGAACTTTACTGGCTTAACATGCTTTATGGTATTAGACAGTGGCTACCCTAGCAGCTGGTATATTTCTTATAGCACATTCTGCTTCCTGTAATTATTTTATGTCTCCCTGAGGGCTAGAGAGATGCTTGATATATCTTTATGACCTTTCTGCCTAGAATAATGTCTGACCTCTGATAGGTGCTCAGTAAGTGCTGAAACAATGATTGTTTGACTACATGGTAACTGTTGGTATTGGCACTTACTGTAGAACTACTGGAAGTGACTGGGAAGTGTTAATGTACCTGGATGAGCTCCCTGCTATCTGCTGCTTTCAGTGCAGACCTCTTTTTCCTTTTCAAGGTAATTCATGGAGAAAAGAAACAAGGCAAAAAAGTAGTGTGGCACCTCTGGAAGCTGAGTTCTCCCTATCACTTAATTTTTTTCAATTTTTTTCTTGAGAACATCTTGTATCATTCAAAAGGTATGCTTTCTTTTTTCTGAGACAATGAAGTTAATGACAGACATTTATTTTATAGTAGATTGAAAAATTATTTTTATTCTTCATGGGAATATCACTCCATGGCTCCTGAATTCATAGAAAGGTTGGCATTATTTTAGCTTATGAAGTATAATCAGGAGGAATTGTCTACTCTAGTTTTTAGGATTTCTGGGTAATGTTATCAAAATGAAAATAGTCTTATTGAGATTGAAAAGTTAACAGACTGTATTAATAGCAAATTTACTCCCATAGTTTGACGATCTACTTTTTTCTTCTTAGTAAGTTTGGATTTCTAGACAAAGCTTATGTTGCTGTAGTTCAGTGTTGTTTTTTTTTTTTTTTTTTCCGGTACGTGGGTCTCTCACTGTTGTGGCCTCTCCCGTTGTGGAGCACAGGCTCCGCATGCGCAGGCTCAGCGACCATGGCTCACGGGCCTAGCCGCTCCACAGCATGTGGGGTCTTCCCGGACCGGGGCACGAACCCGTGTCCCCTGCATGGGCAGGCGGACTCCCAACCACTGTGGCACCAGGGAAGCTCCTGTAGCTCAGTGTTTAATTGTACTTTTGTTTGTAAGGAATTGTTACTATGGGTCATCTATCCGTAAATGTCAATTACTCCAGAATTTGACTTTTGCTGTTTTTGTGCCCTGGGATTGCATAAAATTCAGCTGACATCAGCTGTGCGAACAACAGATAACTGCCTGTCTTCCAAGATGACACATTAATATGAGTAACTAAGATAAGTAAAATTATCTTATCAAATTCCTGGTGAATGCATTCTTTCTCCCCACCCTCTAATCCCATAAGCATCTGAAGAAACAACAAATAGAAATAATATAAATTTAATGGTGATACTGACTGATTTTCCCCCAAAGATGTTTTAGGAAGCAAAATGAAACCTAAAGATTTTTGTAAAATGAGTTCATATGTAATATAGCCTCTAATTTTCCAGTAAATAAAAATAAAGATGGACTGATAGAGCCTCGAAAATGTTGACAGTTGTTTGAGTTCCTGCCAATTTTGGTCAGACCAGTTTTATCTAATTTTGCTGTAGAGGAGTTGGAGTGGAATTGCATGTGGGGGTCATTACTTTCACTTTTATTAGTAGAAGCAGAAGGCAACCAGGAAACAAATGGGAATGATCCAGAGACTGAGGTAATGGGTATTAGTGATCAAAACATAGATGGAATGAACTTGTTGACTTAAATGTAGAAGCAGGATAGTCAGGAGAGCCATAATTCAAACTGCATTTCAAGTACTCTAGATGCTATACTGCCTGAGAATCATTGACAGAAAGGAATTTTGAAATTTGAAGGGAACATCATAAAAAGAATGATTTTCTTTAACAGAAAATTCTGAAATCAAGATCCCTAGAGGATTGATAGATGGTCTTCATGTTGTCCTTGAGCCCTTGACATTATAGGCAAAATTTTGGAGGACTTTTAAATATGCATTTTTTGGAGGGTAGAGAATTTTGTAAAATTCACAGAAGGTCTATGATCCAACAAAATTTATGAACAATGGGTGTAAAGGAAATAGCACCACTCAGCTCTAACACTTATTCTCTGTGTGACCTTGGATAGTCACTTAACTTCTATGAATCTTTGTTTCCAATATGTGTGAAATTGACTCTGTCCTGCTTTCTCCACCAGTGCTATTATGGGGATCAAATGAGATAATGTCTATGAAAATATTAATAGCTAATGCTACTCTACAGAGAGCACTTACTATGTGCCAGGCAGATTTTAGAGAACTCTATCTCATTTAATCTTTATGACAACTCTCTGAAATGAGAATAATCACTTTGTCTATTTTACCTATGAGAAAACTGAGTACAGAGAGATCAAGCAACCTCTTTAAAGTCACACAGCTAGTAAATAATACCACTGGGACTTGAAACTACATAGTCTGATTCCTGAGTTTAAGTTTTTTTACTGAAATACTATAAATGCCTATCTAAAAAGCCTTATAAAACACCATTTAAACATGAACTAGTTTAAACATGAACTAGTTTCTGGTTGATAGAGATATCCTGACGACAAAGAAGTTAAAATTTTCTGTTTTTTTAAGAGGTCATCATTACAGTGAGTGCTTGGAAACACCAGCTTGGGGAACCTTAGGTAGCATTAGAGGAGTTAGAAAATTTAAGCAGAAAGTGTACTAGTTTCACCTGTCCTTAGTCTTACCTGATGCTCTGTATTTAGTAAAGAAAATTGGTCTCAAGCTAAAATATAATTAAAAAATAACTTTAGCCAGGTCAACCTTCATGTGTTTGGTTAAGCTGATTTAGGAAGAGCCTAATGGTCTTCTCCATGTTACAAATGTGTTTGCTTAGTGTGGAGCTTTGGCTGATTTCTGATGGAGGGCGTATGGAGTATGGATGTGACAATGATTCTCTGCTTTCCAAAAAGTGGAACTTGAGGACTGCAATCAGATAGTTAGGGATGGTGTTTGATGAAATATTAAGGAACAATATTTGCTTTAACAAGAATTTATTTTTGCCCATCCTTTTCCTGCTCAAGCAGCATATTCTGTTTCAGGTGTGGACTGCTAGTATTTTTCTTTTTTTAACATCTTTATTGGAGTTTAATTGCTTTACATTGTTGTGTTAGTTTCTGCTGTATAACAAAGTGAATCAGCTATACGTATACATATACCCCCATATCCCCTCCCTCTTGCGTCTCCCTCCCACACTCCCTATCTCACCCCTCTAGGTGGTCACAAAGCACTGAGCTGATCTCCCTGTGCTGTGAGACTGCTTCCCACTAGCTATCTATTTTACATATGGTAGTGTATATATGTCCATGCCACTCTCTCACTTCATTCCAGCTTACCCTTCCCCCTCCCCATGTCCTCAAGTCCATTCCCAACGTCTACGTCTTTATTCCTCTCCTGCCCCTAGGTTCTTCAGAACCTTTTTTTTTTTTAGATTCCGTTATATATGTGTTAGCATACGGTATTTGTTTTCTCTTTCTGACTTACTTCACTCTGTATGACAGACTCTAGGTCTATCCACCTCACTACAAATAACTCAGTTTCGTTTCTTTTTATGGTGGAGTATTATTCCGTTGTATATATGTGCCACATCTTCTTTATCCATTCATCTGTCGATGGACACTTAGGTTGCTTCCATGTCCTGCCTATTGTAAATAGTGCTGCAATGAACATTGTGGTACATGACTCTTTTTGAATTATGGTTTTCTCAGGGTATATGTCCTGTAGTAGGATTTCTGGGTCATATGGTAGTTCTATTTTTAGTTTTTTAAAGAACCTCCATACTGTTCTCCATAGTAGCTGTATGAATGGACTGCTAGTGTTTTGATGAGATGTAGAACAAGAAGAGTGACAACTTAGGCATTCCAGCCTGATGCCAGAAATCACAGAAAATTGTATAGTTATGGCTGGTAGATACTGTACCTGTCTCTGTTTTTTTAAGTGACCTATCATCCTAGTCTTCTCAGTACTGTCCAGGTTTTAGAACTTTTAGTGCTAGTTAGGTCCTGGGAAAGCCCTCCCTAGAATGTGAAAAGTCCTGGTTTGGGGGGATGAATGAAGAAGAATGGGGAAAAAGTTCAAAATGCACATGTGGCCCAAATAGTAGGGACTGGAAACACCACTGTTTTAGTGTCAAATGAATGTGTCATAAATTATCTGTCTTTTATGGTTTTTATCACTGTTTTTTCTTTCCTTCTCTTCCCCGATCACTGATGTTGGTAACCACAATCTGTGGTTCACAACAATGGATGCAGTTAAAGTGTGTAATTAAAGTGCATTGTCATTGTGAGTGTTTTAGTCAGTCTTTGACTTTGTATGTGGATAAATTACTGTGCTTTGCATTGAGATAGTGCTGTTTTAACTTTGGAAATGTTTTTGTTTTTCACAATAACATGAGTGACCATATTTTTAAGAGTTCAGAAAATTAAAATGGGAATGATTATTATAATAACAATTCCAGCACGACCAAGACATCATAAAAAAGTCTAAATGATTATGTATTATTTTAATGATAGATGAAAGGACACATACAACTGGATTAGGAAGACAAATACCAAAAACAAAACAGGTTGCCACTAACCTCAGAATGTCCTTTTGGAGAGCAAAAAAGACAAATTTTTATAACAAGTGTGTGGAGCTGATTCTGTCAGATCTTACCAACATTTATACCTTCTACTATATATCAAGTGATGCCTCAAGTTACAGCAATAAAAAGTATACCTCCTAGCTCTTAGGCATTTTGATTTGAAAAATGGAGTTTTCAAACATCTTGATTTCTCTGAAGATTTTAGTAAAGTCTCAGAAAACATAAAACATAAGATTGTTGATATCTTATCCAAGTACAAAATGTATTTTGTTCATATATTTTCATGCTCCAATGACAGTGAAAATATAAATTTTGGAAAATTCCATTCAGTCTATAAATTTCTTCCCAAAGATAATGAAAAAGACCTTACCAGCTAAATGTCCTGAATATCTCATACACAACATTGCTAAAAATGTGTAGGTTATATTTACCTATGATATTGAAAAACTCATGATAAAAATTTTGGGTCACTTTTCAGTTTCTTCAAAATGTATAGAAGATTTTAATGAGATATTACACTTTACAGAAATTAAAGGAGATAGTTTCCTTAGACAAGTGCCTATGAGATAGACAGCATTGTTGCTGGTCATAGAGAAGATTTAAAAATGCTGGCTTGCTGTAAAATCATATTTTTAAAGTGTGAGACAAGAAGGACTTTCTGTAATTTGGAAATACGTTGAGAATGAAAATGGAGAAAAGGAGAAATTTATATACAGTTTTCCAGAAGTCTTTGGTAATTTTTAAAGAGTCCATAAGGAACCTAGAAAAAGATGAACTAACTACACTTCAGTTTTTTTATGTTATGTGTGGGTGGCAACAAATACTCATACAGCAAAAAAAAAAAAAGAAAAACTTTTGAGAAAAAAAAATGGCTTCAAAACAAAAAAGTCACTAGAACAGGGAAGCCAACTAGAAAAGGACTTCCTCAATTTACTTTTTAAAACTAACTTGTTTGGAATCCAACTTCAGTTTATCAAGTACCTATAACTTTTGTCCTAAGAAAGAAAACTATAATGTATAATTACATCTAATGTGCTTTGAAGAGTTTAAAGATGATGGACATTTTAGACATGGTTAATCATTATAATGAATTTATAGATGCAAAGGATCTGATTGACTAACAACTGGTCTACCAAGATAAGCCAGCAGATACAAAGTGGATGGGAATTTTTGGAGAGTTGGAATTGAATTCCTCAAATCTAAAATCTCACTGTGTAAAACAAGTGAATGAATATAAAAAAAACAGAAACAAACTCACAGATACCGAAAACAAACTAGTGATTACCAGGGTGGAGTGGGACAAGAAAGATGAAAGTGATTAAGAGGTACAAACTGCTATATGACCACATAGAGGGGTGGGATAGGGAGGGTGGGAGGGAAGGAGATGCAAGAGGGAAGAGATATGGGAACATATGTATATGTATAACTGATTCACTTTATTGTAAAGCAGAAACTAACACACCATTGTAAAGCAATTATACTCCAATAAAGATGTTAAAAAAAAAAAGAAATCAACAGTTTTCAAATACCACCAATTTATTTAGCCATTTCTTCTGGTATCACTATCCTTATTTCCAAATAACATGGCTTTATATTGCTGTATCCTTTTTAGTTCTAGAAATTATTTTTTGATTTCCTTCTATGATAAATATGGATTTACCTTTTATAGAACTTTCCTGTCACACCCCTATTCCCTCAATCTATCTTCTGAAAAGTTTTAGCCCTATATTAATGTTCATTGTTTATATATTATGTAAATTGTAGTCATGATGATTAAATCAATATTCAGTGAAAAAAAAGATACAAGGATATCATGTACAGTGCAGGGAATATAGCCAATGTTTTACAATAACTTTATATGGAGTATAAAGATATTGAATCACTATGTTGTGCACCTGAAACTAAAATAATTTGTAAGTCAGCTATACTTCAACAAACAAACAAAAAATAAAACACTGTTGCTAGGAAGTAAAATCCTAAGTATTCCATGACCCAACACTTGTGTTGCAGGGATATTTAACTTGTTACTATTGTATTGTACTGAGACCAAGAATCAGTATATGTGTACTTGAAGAGTAGAGCCACAAGTCAAAGTAAACATGTTTATGTTTGATTGTATTCAGTTTTGCCACTACATAAAAATGAAGGCTGTTCTAAAGACTGCAGTCAGTTCAGAGAAGCATTAATGAAAAAGAAAATGGAAAGAGCAAAATATCCTAGGACAGAAAGAATCAATATCCTTTTTTCATTAAATATAGGCAATTTATATTTTTAGTTTTATTATATTTATACTGTCCTTTAAAGTCTTTAATTTATATATCTTCTGGGTACACAATAAAATAATCTGCAAAATTTAAATACCTAATAAAGTTTAAAAAGGTTAAAATTGCTCTTCAGAAGATGGAAATATAAAATACTATTAATTTTTACACCTATATATTTATTTAATTTTTCCTACTTTTAATTACTACTAGTTGTGTATTGCCTATTAATTATTTCTATTGTTGTTTGTTAATTTAATTTTTAAGAGGGAAAGATGGACTTTTTATTTAATTTTTTTCTTATAGTTGATTTACAACATTATATTAGTTTCAGGTGTGCAGCATAGTGACTGAATACTTTTATATATGATACTCCATATAATATATTGGCTACATTCCCTGTGCTGCACAGCATATCCTTGTATCATATTGATTTTAATCCCCTATCCCTATCTTGCACCTCCCCTTCCCTCTCCCACTTGTAAGCATGAGTTTCTTCTCTATATCTGCGAGTCTGTTTCTGTCTTGTTTTATTCATT
Source organism: Aethalodelphis obliquidens (assembly GCF_003676395.1). Taxonomy (NCBI): domain Eukaryota; kingdom Metazoa; phylum Chordata; class Mammalia; order Artiodactyla; family Delphinidae; genus Aethalodelphis; species Aethalodelphis obliquidens. The sequence goes on from NW_020837983.1 coordinate 531,190, forward strand.
CATTTGTTTTATATTCCACATATAAGTGAAAACAGAGTATTTGTCTTTCTCTGTCTGACTTACTAAACTAAGCATAATGCCCCTTTAGATCCCTCCACATTGCTGCTAATGGCAGAATTTCATTCTTATTTATGGCTATATAATATTCCATTGTGTATATATACCACATAGTCTTTATCCATTCATCTGTTGATGAACACTTGGGTTGCTTCCATATCTTGGCTAATATAAACAGTGCTACTATGAACATTGGCATTGGGGTGTAAGTACCTTTTTGAATTGATGTTTTAATTTTTTCTGGATATATACCCAGGAGTGGAACTGCTGGATCATATGGTAGTTCTATTTAAACTTTTTTGAGCAATCTACATACTGTTTTCCATAGTGGCTGCACCAGTGTACATCTCCATTAAAAGTATACAAGTGTTCTGTTTTCTCCACATACATGCCAACATTTGTTATTTGTAGACTTTTTGATGATAGCCATTCTGGCAGGTATGAGTGCTATCTCCTTGTTGTTTTAATTTGTATTTTTCTAATAATTAGTGATGTTCAGCATCTTTTCATGTGACTGTTAGCCATCAGTATGTCTTCTTTGAAAAAATGTTTATTCAGGTCTCCTGCCCATTTTTTGGTTGGTCTGTCTGTTTTTCTGATATTGAGTTGTAGTTGCTCTTTGTATATTTTTTATATTTACCTCTTATTGGTCATGTCATTTAAAAATATTTCCTCCCATTCAGTAGGTTTTCCCCTTCTTGTTCATGGTTTCTTTTGTTTTCAAAAAGCTTTTAAGTTTAATTAGATCTATTTGATTAATTTTTGCTTTTGTTTCTTTTGCCTGAGGAGGCAGATCCAAGTAATATTGCTACAACTTATGTCAAAGAGTGTTCTGACTATGTTCTCTTCTAGGAGTTTCATGGTTTCTGGTCTTACTTTTAGGTCTTTAATCCATTTTGAGTTTGTTTTTGTATATAGAGTATGGAAATGTTCTAATCTCATTGTTTTACATATAGCCATCCAGTTTTCCCAGCAATACTTCTTGAAGAGACTGTCTTTTCTTCACTGTATTTTCTTTCCTCCTTTATGGAAGATTTACTGACTATGGGTGCGTGGGTTTATTTCTGGACTCTCTTTTATCTTCTACTGATGTATGTGTCTGTTTTTGTGCCAATACCATGCTGTTTTGATTAATTTAGGTTTGTAATATAGTCCGAAGTCTGGAAAGGTGATATTTTCAGCTTTGTCCTTTTTTCTCAAGATTGCTTTGGCAATTTGGTTTTTGGCAATTTGTGATTCCATATGAATTTTAGGATAACTTTTTCTAGTTATGTGAAAAATGTCATGGGAATTTTGATAGGAATTATATTAAATCTATATATTTCTTGGAGTAGTATGGCCATGGTAACAATATTAATTCTTCCAATCCATGAACACCTGATGTCTTTTGACTTCTTTGTATCATCTTTAATTTCCTTCATCAATGTTTTATATTTTTCAGAGTACAGGTCTTTCACCTCCTTGGTTAAGATTATTCCTAGGTATTTTATTCTTTTTGATGCATTATTAAAGAGATTGCTTTCTTGCTTTCTCTTTCTGAGAGTTAATTATTAGTGTATAGAAAAGCAAAAGATTTATGTATATTAATCTTTTATCCTTCAGTTTTACTGAATTTATTTATTAGTTCTAATAGTGTTTTAGTGGAGACTTTAGATTTTTTTTTGTATTAGTATCATGTGATCTGCAAATAGTGACAGTTTTACTTTTTCCCTTCCAATTTGGATACCTTTTATTTATTTTTCTTTTCTGATTGCTGTGGATAAGACTATATTAAATAGAAGTGGTGAGAGTGGTCATCTTTGTCTTGTTCCATATTTTAGAGGAAAAGCTTTCAGCTGTGGGTTTGTCATAAATGGTCTGGTTTGAGATATATTCCCTCTATACCAACTTTGATGAGAGTTTTTGTCATGAATAAATGTTAAATTTTGTTAAATGCTTTTTCTGTGTCTATTGAGGTAATCATGTGATTTTTATCCTTTGTTTTGTTAATTTAGTGTATCCCATTGTTTGATTTGTGGATATTGAATCCTGCTTGCATCACTGAAATAATGCATTGATAATAAATAATTAATAATAATTGATCATGGTATATTATCCTTTTAATATATTGTTGAGTTCAGTTTGCTAATATTTTGGGGGGATTTTTGCATCTGTATTCATAAGAGATACTGGTCTGTAATTTTTCTTTATTTTGATAGTGTCTTTTTCTGGTTTTATTACCAAGGTATTTGGGGGTATTCCCTCATCTTCAATTTTTTGGAATAGTTTGAGAAGGATAGGTGTTAGCTCTTCTTTATATGTTTGGAAGAATTCCCCTGTGAAGCCTTTCAGTCCTAGACTTTTGTTTGCTGGGAGTTTTTATGCTTACTGACTCAATTTCACTACTAGTGATCAGTGTTCAGATTGTCTATTTCTTCCTGATTCAGTCTTACAAGATTATATGTTTCTAGGAATTTATCCATTCCTTCTAGGTTGTCCAATTTGTTTATATATTCTCATGAATTTTTGTATATCTGTGATATCAGTTGTAATTTCTGCTCTTTCATTTCTTATTTTGTTATTTGGGTCCTCTCTCTTTTTTTCTTAATAGGCCTGCATAAAAGCTTATCAATTTTACTTATCTTTTCAAAAAACCAGCTCTTGGTTTCATTGATCTTTTCTATTGGTTTTTGGTTACTATTTTATTGATTTAATCTCTGATCATTACTACTTTCTTCCTTCTGCTGACTTTGGGCTTTGTTCTTTTTCCTAATTCCTTTAGATGGTATGTTATATTGTTTATTTGAGATTTTTCTTGTTTCTTGAAGTAACCTTTTATTGCTATAAACTTCCCTCTTAGAACTGCTTCTCTTTAAATTTTATTTATTTATTTATTTATTTATTTATTTATTTATGGCTGAGTTGGGTCTTTTTGCTTTCTCTAGTTGTGGTGAGTGGGGGCTACTCTTTGTTGTGGTGCATGGGCTTCTCATTGCAGTGACTTCTCTTGTTGTGGAGCACGGGCTCTAGTTGTGTGGTCTTCAGTACTTGTGGCTCATGGGCTTTGTTGCTCCGTGGCATGTGGGATCTTCCCAGACCAGGTCTTGAACTCGTGTCCCCTGCATTGGGGACCAGGGCTTGAACCCGTGTCCCCCTCATTTTGTGTGTTGTTTTTTTTTTTTTAAATCACATCCTCTCTTTTTAAAAAAATTTTATTTAATTAATTAATTTATTTTTGGCTGTGTTGGGTCTTCATTTTGGTGTGAGGGCTTTCTCTAGTTGTGGCAAGCGGGGGCCACTCTTCATCACAGTGTGTGGGCCTCTCACTATCGCAGCCTCTCTTGTTGCAGAGCACAGGCTCCAGATGCACAAGCTCAGTAGTTGTGGCTCATGGGTCTAGTTGCTCCACAGCATGTGGGATCTTCCCAGACCAGGGCTCGAACCCGTATCGCCTGCATTAGCAGGCAGATTCTCAACCACTGCACCACCAGGGAAGCCCTTGTTTTGTGTTTTTGATGTCACATTTTATATCTTCATGTCTATACCTTAACTGTTTATTGTAGTTATAGTTAATTTTACAACTGAAGTCTTCTAATCTTTAAACTAACTTATTTAAGTGATTGATCTACAGTCTTTGCTATGAGTTTGCTTTTACTTAGTGGGATTTTTCCTTTCCTATAAATTCTTACTTCTTGTTGTAGTTTTTCCTTTTTCACTTAGAGAAGTCCCTTTACACTTCTTGTCAGGTTGGTTTAGTATTGATTAAGTCTTTTAGTTTTTGCTTGCCTTCCCCTTGTTTTGAGGCAGGGTTTGGTCAGAGTTGGCTCTGTGCTATGTGCGCACTCTCTTCTTGCAACAGCAGTCTTTTCCCTAATGGAGAACTGTACTGGAACAAGAGGGGCTGCAGCAGGCTTATGGAACATGCTGGGATGCACACCACTGGAGTGGTCATAGGAAATTGGCTAGAGCCTTGAGGAGTTTTCAGTCAGCTTCCTTTGCTTTGTTCATGTACACATGCTCTTCATGAGCAGAGTCTTGGTTTCTTATATCCATCTGGTAAGTCCTGCTGGTTTTCAAACCAGCTAAGGAGACTCATCTTCCCAGAGTTGGACCACCGGGTTGGGGTGCCCAATATTTGCTCAAACCCTCACTCCCTAGGGAGGATCCCCAAGCCTGTGATATTCTCCCCTTCTTCTGTATCCATTGCTAGGGGTGAAGGCCCCAACACAATCATTTCTCCTCCTTTCTCACCTGATTCTGTGTGGATCTTTGTTTACAGTCTTGTTGTAGAAGAGCCTTACTGCCAGTCTCCAATTTGTTTTCAGTGGGAGTTACTCCACATGTATTTTTGATGTGTTTGTTGGGGGGTGAGGTCAGTGTCCTCCTGCTCTGCCATTTTGATCTCCCTCCCTATTGTTATTTGTTTAAATCTAACATTTACATAACAGAAAAGTAAATGGTGCAGAATAATCTATAATTTATGTAAACATATATTTCTCATATTTTAAAGTTAAGGTAATGACACATGTATAGTTTTTTTTAATATGTTGTATTATTACGGTGTTTGGTTTGATATGACTGTGTCCCAGACTGGCTTCCTAAAATGGTGCTAACAATAAACTCATACATATATGGTCAACTAATATTTTACAAGGGGGCTAAATATACACAATGGGGAAATGCTAGTCTCTTCAATAAATGGTGTTTGGAAAACTGGATATTTGCATGCAAAAGAATGAAACTGTACCCTTACATCACTCAGAAAAGTTAACTTGAAATGGATTAAGTAATTAAATGTAAGACCTGAGCCCATAAAACTCCTAGAAGAAAACATAGGGAGAAGTCTCCTTGACATTGATCTTGGCAATGATTTTTTGGGGTGTGACACCAAAAGCACAAGCAACAAAAGCAAAAATAAACAAGTGAGACTACATGAAACTAAAAAGCTTCTGCATAGCCAAAGAAACAATCAATAAAATGAAAGGCAATCTATGGAATGGGGGAGACATTTGCAAATCATATATCTGATAAGGAGTTAATATCCAAAATACATAAAAAACTCATACAACTCAAAAGCAAAGCAAAACAAAACAAACAAACGAAAACAATGCACAAATAGACATTTTTTCCTGAAAAGATGTGCAAATGGACAACAGGTACTTAAAAAGGTACTCAACATTAATAATCATCAGGGAAATGTAAATCAAAATCATAATGAGATATCACTTCCTATCTGTTAGGTTAACTATTATTAAAAAAGAAAAGTGGTAAGTGTTAGTGAGAATGTGGAGAGAAAGAATCCTTGTGCAATGTTGGTGGAAAGGTAAATTTGTTCAGGTACTGTGGAAAACAGTATGGAAGTCCCTCATTGTTGAATGACTACCAAGATAAAGATAATTAACACATCCATCACCTCACATAGTTAACTTTTTTTGGGTGGTGAGAATGCTTAACATCTTAATTTAATAAATATTGAATTATTTTGGGGCAAGGACAATATCTTATTTATCTTTGAACCTCAAAAACTGACTAATACTACTTGAACAGAATAAATACTCATGTTAAATACTTTTTCAAAAAATAATTGGGTTATGAAATTGATCCAAGTATAAAAGTATAATGAAAAAACATATTAAGGCTTATACTTCAAGTTTGGAGGTAGCACAGTGTCAAAGTTTGAAATAAAATTCTATTAGAGCCTGATATTAATTTTTTGGTAAATCAATTAAAATATATACATATATGTATATACATATATGTGCATGACACACATACATTCATATTGGGAAATTTTATACATTACTATATTTTAACTGATTATCAGTCCCATTCAGTTCTTCCTGTTTAAAACCACTTATGCCATCACACGATATTCAATCCATTTGCTATACAGGATTGATCTACAGTGTTTTGAGTACAGTACCTGGAAATTCTTTATCAGGAATTTGTGCTACTAAAGCTTGATATGGAGCAAATTATCCTTGATTTCTCTCTTTCTGACTTTTTTTTTTTTTTAATTAAAAACTTTTATTTGTATACACTTTTTACAGGTTACTTTCCATTTACAGTTATTACAAAATATTGGCTGTATTCCCCGTGTTGTACAATACATCCTTGAGCCTATCTTACATCCAATAGTATGTACCTTCCACTTCCCCATCCCTTTATTGTCCCTCCCCCACTCCCCACTGGTTACCACTAGTTTGTTCTCTATAACTGTGAGTCTGCTTCTTTTACATTATATTCACTAGTTTGTTGTATTTTTTAGATTCTACATATAAGCAATATTATGCACTATTTATCATTCTCTGTCTGACTTCTTTCCCTTAGCATAATGCCCTCCAAGTCCATCCATGTTGCTGCAAATTTCATTCTTTTTTTTTTTTTTTTTTTTTAACATCTTTATTGGAGTATAATTGCTTTACAATGGTATGTTAGTTTCAGCTTCACAACAAAATGAATCAGTTATATATATACATATATTCCCATATCTCTTCCCACTTGCGTCTCCCTCCCTCCCACCCTCCCTATCCCACCCCTCCAGGCGGTCACAAAGCACCGAGCTGATCTCCCTGTGCTATGCGGCTGCTTCCCACTAGCTATCTACCTTACGTTTGGTAGTGTATATATGTCCATGCCTCTTTATCGCTTTGTCACCGTTTACACTTCCCCCTCCCCATAGCCTCAAGTCCATTCTCTAGTAAGTCTGTATCTTTATTCCTGTTTCACCCCTAGGTTTTTCATGACATTTTTTTTTTAAATTCCATATATATGTGTTAGCATACGGTATTTGTCTCTCTCTTTCTGACTTACTTCACTCTGTATGACAGACTCTAGGTCTATCCACCTCATTACAAATAGCTCAATTTCGTCTCTTTTTATGGCTGAGTAATATTCCATTGTATATATGTGCCACATCTTCTTTATCCATTCATCTGATGATGGACACTTAGGTTGTTTCCATCTCTGGGCTATTGTAAATAGAGCTGCAATGAACATTTTGGTACATGACTCTTTTTGAATTATGGTTTTCTCAGGGTATATGCCCAGTAGTGGGATTGCTGGGTCATATGGTAGTTCTATTTGTAGCTTTTTAAGGAACCTCCATACTGTTCTCCACAGTGGCTGTATCAATTTACATTCCCACCAACAGTGTAAGAGGGTTCCCTTTTCTCCACACCCTCTCTAGCATTTATTGTTTCTAGATTTTTTGATGATAGCCATTCTGACTGGTGTGAGATGATATCTCATTGTAGTTTTGATTTACATTTCTCTCATGATTAGTGATGTTGAGCATTCTCTTATGTGTTTGTTGGCACTCTGTATATCTTCTTTGGAGAAATGTCTATTTAGGTCTTCTGCCCATTTTTGGATTGGGTTGTTTGTTTTTTTGTTATTAAGCTGCATGAGCTGCTTATAAATTTTGGAGATCAATCCTTTGTCAGTTGCTTCATTTGCAAATATTTTCTCCCATTCTGAGGGTTGTCTTTTGGTCTTCTTTATGGTTTCCTTTGCTGCGCAAAAGCTTTTAAGTTTCATTAGGTCCCATTTGTTTACTCTTGTTTTTATTTCCATTACTCTAGGAGGTGGGTCAGAAAGAATCTTGCTGTGATTTATGTCATAGAGTGTTCTGCCTATGTTTTCCTCTAAGAGTTTGATAGTTTCTGGCCTTACATTTAGGTCTTTAATCCATTTTGAGCTTATTTTTGTGTATGGTGTTAGGGAGTGATCTAACTTCATACTTTTACATGTAGCTGTCCAGTTTTCCCAGCACCACTTATTGAATAGGCTGTCCTTTCTCCACGGTACATTTCTGCCTCCTTTGTCAAAGATAAGGTGACCATATGTGTGTGGGTTTATCTCTGGGCTTTCTATCCTGTTCCATTGATCTATCTTTCTGTTTTTGTGCCAGTACCATACCGTTTTGATAACTGTAGCTTTGTAGGATAGTCTGAAGTCTGGGAGCCTGATTCCTCCAGTTCCTTCTTTCGTTCTCAAGATTGCTTTGGCTATTTGGGGTCTTTTGTGTTTCCATACAAATTGCAAAATTTTTTGTTCTAGTTCTGTGAAAAATGCCAGTGGTAGTTTGATAGGGATCTTTCTGACTTTTAAATGTAGACTTCTTTTACAATGCTGGTGGTCATCTGGAAGGGTATTTAAAACTTCAGATCACCTAAACACTCCTTTTAAACAGTCCCAGGTGGTTCCTTCAACTACCATCTTAATGTTGATACCCAGTCTAGACCTCTCTTCAAGTTCCCTGAGTCTTATTTATCACTGCCTAAGGGATACAAGATTTCTCCACTTGTTGTCTCAGAGGAACCTCAAATTCAGCACAAATAAAACTAAACTTATTACCATTACTCCTTGAGAGATATTATCTAGCTGTAATCAGCATCCATTTCTATTCTCTTCCTACGTTCCAACACTTTCCCCCCTTCATATGGTATTAGAGTGGCTAATAGTCTAAACACTATATTTTAGAGATTCCTTTGTGGCTAGGGTCCTGGATGTGATTTAGGTTCTGCCAATGAAATGCACTCATGAACTATTAGGAAGGTGGAGGTCATTCTTTTCTACAGTGTTAATGACAGAAAAGCATCTCCATCAGATGAGTGCTGGCACTCGGAGTCTACTATCCCACATGTGATGTTGGCAGCAGTGTCCTTACCTTGAGGTGGAAGCAGCAGTTACTCATCTTTGAATTCTGTTTCCTGCACCAAATGCTGACTGACACACACCTGAAATGGCTTCTCACTGTGCAGGTTCTGTCTTAGAGAATGTCACCACCATCCAGACAACTACCTAACCCAGTCAGTATGCAGATGGGTCCCAGATCTAATTTTCTACCTTTGAACTTTTCTGTTTCCATATCTTCATTGGACATATTGACTTATCTGACCCAGAGCCACCCCAAAACTGACACTTCTAAAATAACCTTTCAAAACTCAGTTTAAGACAATGATACTGTTATTAACAGGGATAAACAATGTTATCAGTTGGATTGTCCTATATATTAACTGTAGTACTACATGTCTTCAAGGCACTCAGGCTTGAAATGCTAGACTCATTTTTCACTTTTCATCTTTCTTCTCTCATTTTCAATTATTCTCTGTTCAGGAACTTATCATTTTCACTGGATTATTCTTTCCTCGAAATTCATCCTATTTGTGTGACCACACTGATCTTAAAACTCTATATTGTGTAATTCTCTTTTCTTCACAAACCTTCAGCGATTTCCTATTGACTATTTATTTAATAAACTTGGAACAGTTTAGCCTGGCATTTAAACTTTTCCAGGATCTTTTTACTTGAATTTATGTCTTTTTGTTGAGATAGGATGGGATAGGTAATGTGGTGGTAATAGGCAGCTCCTAAATCTCAGTGACTTAAAACAACAAATGCATGCTATATATCCCTACAGCTCAGCCATTCCTCTGATTCACACTGTCCTTATTCTGAGGCCCAGACTGATAGAGCAACCACTTTCTGAAACACTGTTAGTCATTGCGGCTGTAGGAAAAGGAGCTCTAGTTAATCTTGGACTAGAGTTAAATGTGTTGGGCAGAAGTAGCCACATGGTCAATCCTATCATTTTCCCATTCTCTTTTAAAGGTAGAGACAGAAATACAGCTACTTCACTCTTCTACTCATTGTTTTCTTTAAACATTTTAGGGTAAAGAAAAAAAGATGAGAAATGTTGTACATTTGAACAGAATGAGTTCCATAAAATAGAAAAATTAGCAGAAGTGAACCAGACAGGCAGAACATTTAGGAGTCTACAAACTATTGCTTATCTATCTTTTTGTAACTTAACAAAGTTGTTAAGTAGCTCATTGATCTTCAAAAGACAATAAATTTTGCATACTCTGAAGCCATCTTATCTTTATGCCAACAAATTTCGTATTGTGCGGAACTGAATACTTCAGGAATCACTTGTTATGAAGGGGAAAACCTCAGCATCAGTTTTATGATACTGACTTGTAATTAAATCACCTTGCAAGAGGAAAGAAATTGATAGCCTTACTTTTTTTCATTTGATAAATTTTAATTGATTTCTTAAGTATCAGATAAAAGGAGTATTAATAATATTTAAGCAAGATAAAAAGAATAGTAGTAAAATAAATATCCTGGAAATTTTATAGAAGCATTAGCCAGACAATACCTTTTCTCAGTTCTAAGGGTTTTAAACATACGTTGTTGATTTAGGGATATGGATTCATCCTTCAGAGTTCCTCTTCCTCATTCTTCCCATAAGCTCATATCACCATCTACGGTTCTTATATCCACTTGCCGTCTCTTCTCCTTTAAGCCCTTCTATTTTTCTTAATTCCTTAGGTAGCTCTTTCACACTCATTCAGGTTCCCTTTTTCTTGGTAACTTTAGAGTCCAAATTTCAAAAGCCTGAACCTTTACATGAATTGAAGTCAGAGACTTAAGAAATTTATCCTGCTGCTGTTTCCTCATACTTACATCATCCCTACAACTTCAAAAGAGGAGTAAGTTTGGGTAGTTAATAGATAATTTTAAAAGATGTCTGTTATTCAGAACCTATAAAATATAATGGTCACTGTTAGAGGTCTAAATATTGTACAAACATTTTTGGTTAGTTTATAAATGACAGTAGCAGAAAAAGAAATCAATATTTTGATCTCAAAGCCAATCTAGTTTGATTCTGAGTTCTACTACTTACAAAGGTGTATTGGTAGATTTCTTAATTTCTTTGAACCTCAATTTTTTAAATCTGTAAAACGAAGTTAATAATGTCTATCTCATAGTGTTGTTTTCTTGAGAATTCAATAAGATAATTTGTGGAATGCACATATTAGGTTTTTGGACCTGGAACATCTAAAATGAATTTATTTGTAGAACTTAAAAAATAAGTGTAATCAGGTAATTTATTCATAATTCTTAACCATTTTCAGTATATACTCATTCAAATCCTGATTTTTAAATTCAGGCTAAAATTTACTATATTTTCTGAGCTTGGCAGTAGATGGAGAGGTTGTTTACCATAGTGGTTATGAACATAAAATTTGGAGGAAACTGCATATGTTTTAATGCCTATTTCTGCATTTGTAGATTTGTGACCTTGAGAAAGTTGCTTAAGCTCTGTATGCCTTGGTTTCCTCATCTGAAAAATAATGATAGATAGTTCTTACTTAATAGATATGCTTTGAAGGTTAAGTGTATTAATTTTTCTAAAGGGCTTTTAATCCTTGAGGAGGTTGTGTTGGGGGGAAAAGATATATCCAAGGAAGAGCCAATGTTAGGTTGATTTGATGTCAAAAGTACCTTTAAAATTGTTTTCAAACTTTGTGATTCTCTCATGTTTTCTCCTTTCGCTTTTCTCCATTCAGGTCTGAGCTTAAATATAATTTTCTTCCACAAACTGCTTGGATATCACAGAGGAAGTTAGGTGATAACAGCATCTTTGTGGACTCTCTTCCCCTCAAATTCATAAGGCCCATGAAGGCAAGGATTAGACTGTCTTATTCACCAATGAAACAGCTCCTAGCAGTGTGCCTGGAAATGTCTGTTGGAGAATGCATTCCCTGTCTAATTCCTCACATTCCTCTTACTCAGTAGCACATGGACTATTCATTGGGAGGCTAATAGATGCAAATAAAAGAGAGTTTTGGGTTTCTTTTCTGGCCTTCTCATTTTCCAGGAAGACCTTAAATTCCTTCTGAAGCCCTGCAGATTTCTCCTTGCCACAGACAGGTAAAGAAATTACAATCCCAAAGGATGAATGAATTCCCGCAGGGGTTTCTTACCAGCAAAAGAAGTAATTTTTTCCACTCTGGAAGGAGAAAGGAATCTTTTTCTGACAAGGAAACTTAAAGTTTGCTACACCTTCTTTGAGATTTGAAGACAATTTAAATACAATCTCTTTTCAATTGAGGTTACCCCTGACAACGAGCTCCCACAGCTGAATCAGACTTATGCTTTCTGATAGAGTGTCTTTCTGAAGAATTGGAATTCCTTCAGAAGGATATTAAATCAGAATTTCAGATGCTTGTTAGATACACAGTGTTTTCCTCACAGAATTCAAATGACCTGATTATTTGTAGATATTGTTGGCTTCTCATTCAGCAATGCTGATCAGCAGGAACTTTTCTCAAATTCTTTCCTGTCAGTGAGGGAGGATCCTTGGCAAGGGAAGTGAAATAACACTGATGGCATTCAGGTAATATGCAAATTAAGCATTCTTACATACTTTCAATTATTTATCATCACTGAATAAGTCAGCATCAAATAAGACTTCATGTAAATATGGTCAAGTAAGACTTCATCATAATCATGAAGTATCTATAGAGTAAAAGATAATAGAAATAGAAAAAAGTCCTTGATTGTCTTGATCATTAAATATACAAAAGAGAATTATACTTGACCATAGCCATACAAGTATATTCCTTTTCAATAATGCTAAAATGCCCAAGAAAAGATAAACCCGCAGAAAGATTCCTGTTAATTCACATAGAAGAGCAGAGGAAGGCATCTGCAAAGGACCCTATATGCAGTTTCTGCCTGTGAAATTTGGAAATAAAACATCAAATATTTAACAACATTCAGATTCATCTAACAGGTCTAAATTTGGCAACCTCTTATTAAGGTCAATACAATACTTACTGGTCATGATAAGCCAATTTTTAAGACATAATTAAAAATTCTATAACAAAGTCTGAATGTTATTTGGGATTTGTGGAGCCACCCTAAAGTTAAGAATTCTACTTTATCTATGAATAATACAAGGTGAGTATCAACAATGTGAAATGTCAATTTTATTTGTCCTTAATTCTTTCCTGTAAGGATGGTGTCAATTTTTGTTCTCCCATTTATGTGGTATCAGATAGTCAGTCAATGGCATTTAATGAGTATCTGCTATGTTCTCTAGGGAGGCATAAGAGAAAACAGCTACTCTTCTTGAGGAAATTACAATGAAATGGGAGAGATAAAGCAAACACATGAACAAATATATAATGTTCGTCATAGAGTCTCGGGCTAGTTTTCCAGTTAAAACAAACAACTAAAACAAAAGAGGTTTAGGTTTTCCAATTTCTTTTGTTTGAAAGTTCAGAGGAAAATGTCACTTATTTTCAGGTGTATCTAGAAGACTACCTGAACAAATATGAGGATTTATTTTAGGCATTCTAGGAACATTCCTTAGATTTTTAAAGTCAGTATGAGTTTAGTACTATTGAATTCTTCAGCAGGGTATATTTACAAGTTACAAGTTGCAGGAAACAAATTGCAGGTATAGTTACAAGTTGCAGGAAACAAATTGCAGGTATAGTTACAAGTTGCAGGAAAGTAATGCTTTCCTGATTTATTTTTCTTGCTTCTATCGGATAGGTAAGATAAAAATACATGGTTTCCTCAAAGTCTGATTTCTGGGCTATTGCCAGTAAGGGCTACCAATAAAAGCTATATGACTGTTCACTATATGGGCTGTTCCTATGGAAGGCATGGTACTGACTTTAAGGAAGACCAGTTTTTTCTTTCATTTCAGGTTTGTTCTCAATGTCTTTCTGTTTGCCATCTGGCCCATCTTCTGCACCAGATGCTTCCTTGCCCTAGTGGCAATACTTTTATTGCCCAAGTCCATGACTGGATATTTTGGTAATGGGTTACCATTGTGAAGGAGTTTTACCTTCCAAATCTTCTCCCTTACTCCCGAATTCACCTAGTCTTTCAGGTGAGGCAAACTGACAAGTTAATCCACACTAATGCGCTAATGACTTTAATAGTTCATTATGATCTTTTAGTATTTGCATCCTAGTAAGGACTTCTGAAAGTGACATGAATCTGTTTCTTTTATTGAAAAAACATTATGTGGATGACTGGGAGAGATCTTTCAGGGTAGGATGGCGTTTTTAGGGCCCTGAATTATTGCCCTCAGATGAGTTTTATTCTTGCCCTGATGGGATAGCCACGTTGAGGACTGGAGTGGGAGATGATTTAGGGAAACATTTAATCTGTCCTCACTTTTCCAGGTTGGTCATTGTATCACATCCTTCTCAATCCCCAATAGTTTATTACAGTCAGAGTAAAGTCTAAACTCTTCACTCTGGCTTTAAACTTTACTTCTGCTCACTTTCTGATTTCATCTTCTCTACTCTCCCCTTACCTATTCCTGGCCTAGACAGCCCAGGAATTATTAAGGCTGGCACCTTCCCAGTATTCAAGTCTCCTATTAGATGCCAGTTCCTCAGAGAAGACTTCTAAATAAGAACTTCTAAACTTCTTTCTCTCATCTGTTATATTTTCTTTATAGCACTTCTATTTTCTGGAGTACTCAAGCTTTTTTTTTTTTTAATTTATTGTATGTTTTCTATGGCTGACTGAAAAAAAAAAAGCACAACATGAGAGTTGTGAGTTAAGTTTTATTTGGGGCAAAATGAGGACTACAGCCCAGGAGACAACATTTCAGATAGCTCTGAGAAACTGCTCCAAAGAGGTAGGGAGGAAGGTCAGTATAAATGTGATTTTGGTGAAGGAAGTGTACATGCAATCAAGCACATATTTTTTTGTGGAAGGTTTCTGCTCATCTCATGAAGGTTACTGCTAATCATGAGGAGTAGATGTCACCATGAAGGATTTTAGTGCTTTTCTAGATATGAGGAGATACAAGAATTGGGCTCATAAAATCATCTCCTGAAAATATCTACTATCTGAAGATTGGTTCTGCCAGCTTTTCCCAGAGCACAGAGTGCCTCATTTTTGCTCTTCACCCTGAACTCCTTTCAGGGGGTGTTGAAAGTCAGCAGCTGCAGCAGCTCATGATTTAATCCTTGTAGAGGTACATGGCAAGTGCTGATGGCAAGTGCCAGTTTTTAGTTGACACTACCATTGTAAGCTCTTGAGGTCTGAGACTTTATCTCATGACTGTTATATCTTGAGGGTCCAGAACTATACTAGACAAATTGTTGATGCTCAATGAATCTTTGGTAAAAAAATGTTAGTTGAATATAGTGTATATAGTATATAGTGTGCTATATACTGACTTAAAATTCTGGTTAAGGAAAAAGAAAACACCCAAAATTAATGCTTCCCTGCTGACAACCTGACCCTATATTATAGAAGAAATGATTACTTTGTTGTTACACTCTAAACCTCTTCACAAAAGAATGGAATGTGAACATTTCTGTTCTTTGAATATCTTCATTTCTTAAGAGAGGAAACAAAGAAAGACTGACTACAAGTTAGGAAAAGCTAATTGCATCTTTTGGGAGGGAAAGTGTGCAATGGATCATAGTGTAACTAGGAAATTATTGATAAATGATTACTACAGAAATGAAACTGCAGGGAAATAAGTCACTTCCCAGAAGACTGTTGTAGTGAATCCATGCAATATTTCCTTCTTGATCCTTCCTGGAAACAGCAGAGTATGGACTAGAGGTTTGATTATGCTAAACACAAAAGTGTGAACAGAAACAAAAACTGGTGACAGACATAGCAGAGAGGCCATGGCAGCAATCTCTGACTCCATGTTGGCTGGTAGTTGATTAAGACAGAGTCACAAGGAAGAGCAATTGTTTGTATTTGCCATGATGATGACAAGTGACCTACCTGCACAGACCCCAAACATCTTAGAGAGGGTCCTTACTTTTTGTCAGCTCCTCAATAAGAAGGTTTCCCCTGCAGTTACACTGGTTATTTTGAAGGCATATGAGATCTTATGGAGATGAAAACAGGAAAAGAAGAAAAATGGTAGGATTTTTCTCATTCATTTGAACTCTCATTTGCTCTTTATTTTGTTTCTTTTTTGTGGGTTGTATTTGCTTCACCAATTTTCCAACCTTTCTGAATTTCTTCAGTAATCTGTTTCATTGTAACTTTGTGCTCACTGAGTATCATAACTGGAAAAAATCTCTATCAACTTGAAAGGTAAACAATGGTAACACATTCATTTGTATTTCTTTGATGATTTTCGAGCTGAACACATACATGTTTTGACAATTTCCTTCTTCCCCAGAGTATAACCCATTCATGTCATTTGTCTTTTATTTCCCATTAGAGCATTCTCATTCTTCTGAAAGCTCAGTAGTTAAGATCATAGACTCTCTAGAGTTGATTTCCTGAGCCTCACTCTGGCTCTGTCACTTGTTATAGACATCAACACCCAAGTTACAGAGTGATGGTATGCATGAGTTCTCATCTTTAAAATGGGGGAAGATAATCATTGCTATGTCTCAGAATAGTTGTGAGGAATAATTAGATAAAATATGTTAAGAGCTTATAGCACTGCCTGGCACATGTCATTTATTATTATTAGGTATTTAAATATTAAGTTTGTAGGTCTTTTATTCTAGCAAATATTTTTCTTCATTTGGTTTTTGCCTCTTTATTTCATCTGAAGTTTTGGCCTTCAAATGTATTCAATTTTAGGTAGTTAGATTTGTTGATCTTTATGTTTTCCTCCAATACTTTCATGCTCAGAAAGTTTCCCTCAACCACAATTTTTGAAAGAATAGATTTTCATACACAATTTATAGTTTTCATCTTCCCTTTACTACTCTTCAATCTCCTGCTATCTGGCTTCAGTCTTCTCCATTGTTTTTTTCACTTATTTTTGTTTTTAATTGTGGTTAAAAGTATACATAACATGTACTTTACCATCTTAATCATTTTTAAGTGTACAATTCAGTAGTGTTAAGTACATTCACATCATTGTGCAATCTCCAGAACTCTGTTCATCATGCAAAATTTAAATTAAAACCCATTAAACAACGACTTTCAATTCCCCACTTCTAGCCCCATAGGCAACCACCATTATACATTTTGACTCTATAAATTTGACTGTTCTACCTCCTGTAAGTGGAATCATGCAACAGTTTGTCTTTTTATGTCTGGCATATTTCTTGTAGCATAATATCCTCAAGACACATCCATAATATAGCATGTGTCAGAATTTCCTTTCTTTTTAAGGCTGAATAATATTCCTTTGTATATGTATACCACATTTTTTCCATTCATCTCTAGATGGACATTTGTGTTGCTTCCACCTTTTGGCCATCATGAATAATGCTGCTATGAGCATGGATGTACAAATACCTCCTTGAGACCCTACTTTCAATTATTTATATACCCAGAAGTGAAAATGCTGGACTATATTGTAATTCTAATTTTTTTGAGGAATTGACATACTGTTTTTCATAGCTACTGTACCATATTACATTTCCACCAACAGTATGTAAGTTTTCCAATTTCTCCATATCCTTGCCAACACTTTTGTCTCCATTCTTTTGAAACTGCTCTAATAAAAGTCAACAATGATTTCTTTGTGAATACATCCCCTGGAAACTTTTCAGTTTTATCTTGTTGGACTTTGAAATACAACACTGTCAAATACATGCTCACTCTTGAAAGTCTCTACTCCCTTAGTTTAACTTCCTTGATGTTACTCTCTTGATTTTTTACCTTGTGATGCTGACAGTTTTCTCTCGATTTCCTTCATGGACAACTCTTTTAATAAGTTCTAAAGCACTGGTGTTCCCAAGGGTTCTGTTCTTGTTTGCCCTCCTCATTTTAGACACTATCTCTAAGTTATCTTGTAAAGACAACCCATGTAATGATAATTCCTAAATATATTTTTACAACTCTGATCTTACTGAAGCCTCATGCTTAGAAGTGAACTCAAGAACAGGAAAAAGGTCACTCTGGACCAGAAATGAAATAGAAATAAAAAATGGAGACAGCAGTTGATGACTCTGGCTTGTTGGGATCTGAGTCTAAATCAAGCAGTGGTGACTGGAGATTGAGTTTCTAAGGGGGAGAGGAAACTAAAAATGCTCCTTGCAAGGCAGGGAATGGAAGCTTGTCTCATTAATTCAGATTTGTACTGGATGGGGGGTTCCCCTCTAGAGTGAAAGGATACCCAGAGCTAAGAAATATGAAAAGCTGCAGATCTAAGGAATAAATACAACATTAAGAACAGGAACTGAGCTAGCAACCCACTGGCTGTGTAACCAGATTTACAGAATCTTCAATTCATTCAAGGCAGTAACTCCAAGCTTCCAATAAAAGACCTGGTTCTGTATTAAGGCAAGGAGTGGTGGTGGCAAATGCAAAACTGCTAGACAAGTAGGGGTACACATAGAAGGAGACAAAGAAAAATAAAAACAATAAATTCCCATTCATACTGAATCTAAAAACTAAATTCCAAAGTTTTTTTAAAGAAAATCTAATATTATGGAAAGAAGCTAATAAAAATGCATGGTTATAATAAAAATAAAATTATAAATTTTATAATAAAATAAAATTTTATTTTATTTGTTCTCAAATAAAGTTATAGAACAACATATACGTATTTAGGGTGTTTAAAAAATAGACTAAAGACATAATGTCCATTTAAATAAGAGGAAGGTACTAGGAAACAAAGGTTTGCAGCAAGAATGAAACAAAAAAGACCCACTTAGAAAAATTAAAAATGGAAAAAGTATTTGGTCATTAAAATTAAAAATGCAATTAAAGAGATAAACAGTAGACTATAGATATCAAATAATGGATTAATGAATTCAGAAGCACTAATGGACTACTATAGAGGACTTTTCCAGAATCCTGTAAAGAGAAACAAAAAGTTAAAAAGTGCAAAAGAGAAATTAAGAGAGAAGAGGAGAATAGCTGAAATGGTTCCAAAATTTTTAAGTACCAAAAGAAAGGATTGAAAAGAATAGCTTAGAAAAAAAAGCCATGAGTTTGTAACTGAGTAGAAAAATCTGTGTACCCAGGAGTATAAATAAAAATAAACAATACATTCACATCTAGACACATCATGCTTTAACAGTTTCAAAGACAAATAAGTAATGCTAAAAGCTATTTGAAAAGACATTACAAAATACTAGCAAACAGAATCTAACAGCATATTAAAAGGATCATACACCATGATCAAGTGGGCTTTATCCCAGAAATGCAAGGATTCTTCAATATACACAAACCAATCAATGTGATACACCACATTAACAAATTGAAGGATAAAAACCATATGATCATCTCAATAGATGCAGAAAAAGCTTTTGACAAAATTCAACACATATTTATGATAAAAACTCTCCAGAAAGTAGGCATAGAAGGAACTTATCTCAACATAATAAAGGCCATATATGACAAACTCACAGCCAACATCATTCCTAATGGTGAAAAACTGAAACCGTTTCCTCCAACATCAGGAACAAGACAAGGTTGCCCACTTTCACCACTATTATTCAAGACAGTTTTGGAAGTTTTAGCCACAGAAATCAGAGAAGAGAAAGAAATTAAAGAAATACAAATTGGAAAAGAAGTAAAACTGTCACTGTTTGCAGATGACATGATACTATACACAGAGAGTCCTAAAGATGCTAACAGAAAACTACTAGATCTAATCAATGAATTTGGTAAAGTAGCAGGATACAAAATTAATGCACAGAAATATCTTGCATTCCTATACACTAACGATGAAAAATATGAAAGAGAAATTAAGGAAACACTCCCATTTACCATTGCAACAAAAAATAAAATACCTAGGAATAAACCTATCTAAGGAAACAAAAGACCTGTATGCACAAAACTATAAGACACTGATGAAAGAAATTGAAGATGATACAAACAAATGGAGAGATATACCGTGTTCTTGGATTGGACAGAATCAACATTGTGAAAATGAATATACTACCCAAAGCAATCTACAGATTCAATGCAATCCCTATCAAACTACCACTGGCATTTTTCACAGAACTAGAACAAAAAATTTCACAATTTGTATGGAAACACAAAAGACTCCGAATAACAAAAGAATCTTGAGAAAGGAAAACAAAGCTGGAGGAATGAGGCTCCCTGACTTCTGACTATACTACAAAGCTACGGTAATCAAGATAGTATGGTAATGGCACAAAAACAGAAATATATATTAATGAAACAGGATAGAAAGCCCAGAGGTATACCCACACACATATGGTCACCTTGTCTTTTATAAAGGAGGCAAGAATATACAATGGAGAAAAGACAGCTTCTTTAATAAGTTGTGCTGGGAAAACTGGACAGCTATATGGAAAAGAATCCAATTAGAACACTTCCAAACACCATACACAAAAATAAACTGAAAATGGATTAAAGGCCTAAATGTAAGGCCAGACACTATAAAACTTCTAGAGGAAAACATAGGCAGAACACTCTATTTCATAAATCACAGCAAGATCCTTTTCGACCCACCTCCTAGAAAAATAGAAATAAATCCAGAAATAAACAAATGGGACCTAATGAAACTTAAAAGCTTTTGCAGAGCAAAGGAAACCATAAACAAGATGAGAAAACAACTCTCAGAATAGGAGAAAATATTTGCAAATGAAGTAACTGGCAAATGGTTAATCTCCAAAATATAAAAGCGACTCATGCAGCTCAATATTAAAAAAACAAACAACCCAATCCAAAAATGGGCAGAAGACCTAAATAGTCATTTCTCCAAAGAAGATATACAGATTGCCAACAAACACATTAAAGGATGCTCAACATCACTAATCATTAGAGAAATGCAAATCAAAACTACAATAAGGTATCACCTCACACCAGTCAGAATGGCCATCATTAAAATATCTACAAACAATAAATGCCAGAAAGGGTGTGGAGAAAAGGGAACCCTTTTGTACTGTTTTTGGGAATGTAAATTGTTACAGCTACTATGGAGAACAGTCTGGAGGCTCCTTAAAAAACTAAAACTAGAACTCCCATATGACCCATCAATCCCACTGCTGGGTATATACCCTAAGAAAACCATAATTCAAAAACAGACATATACCACAATATTTATTGCATCACTATATACAATAGCCAGGACATGGAAGCAACCTAAGTGTACATCGACAGATGAATGGATAAAGAAGATGTGGCACATATATACAATGGAATATTAGCCATAAAAAGAAACGAAATTTAGTTATTTGTAGTGAGGTGGATGAACCTAGAGTCTGTCATACAGAGTGAAGTTAGTCACAAAGAGAGAAACACATACCGTATGCTAACACATATATATGGAATCTAAAAAAAAAAAGTTTCTGATGAAGCCAGGGGCAGGCCAGGAATAAAGGTGCAGACGTTGAGAATACACTTGACCCAGGGCAGGGGAAGTGTAAGCTGGGACGAAGTGAGAGAGTTACATTGCCATATATACACTACCAAATGTAAAATAGGTCATAGGAAGCAGCTGCATAGCACAGGGAGATCAGCTTGGTGTTTTGTGACCACCTAGAGGGGTGGGATAGGGAGGGTGAGTGGGAGATGCAAGAGGGAGGAGATATGGGGATACATGTATACCTATAGCTGCTTCACTTTGTTATACAGCAGAAACTAAGACAACATTGTAAGGCAATTATACTCCATTAAAGACATTAAAAAAAAAAAGACATTACTTGCCAAAATATTACCATTATATTGACAGCAGACTTTTCACTGGCACTAATATGTCCCAGATAATAATGGAATATATTCAAAGAGCTGAGGAAAAATAACTTCCCATCTAAAATGTAGTACCCAGCTAAACTATCACGCTATTATTCAAGTGTGATGGCAAAATACAGACTTGCTCACACATAAAAAGATTAATAGAATTTCTTGTTCTCAGAGCTACAATAAAAAAAGCATTAAAGTTTGTGCTTTAACAATAAGATGGTATGTTAGCTAGAGTTCTCCAGAGACACAGAATCAACAGGAGATAATAGATTGATGATAGATAGATATAGATAGATAGATAGATATAGATGTAGATATAGATAGATGAGAGATAGATAGATGTTTATTATGAGGGGTTGGCTCACATGATCATGGAGGCTGAGAAGTCCCATGAACTGTGGTCTGCAGGTTAAAAGGTCAGGAAAGCTGGTGGTGAAGTTCCAGTCAAAAGTTGAAGGCCTAAGCATCAGAGGAGTCAATGATATTTCTCAGTCCAAGTCCAAATGCCTAAGAACAAAGAGCACCAATATTTGATGGTAGGAGAAAATGGATTTCCCAGCTTAAGCAGAGAACAAGTTTGCCTTTCCTTGATCTTTTTGTTCTATTCAAGATCTC
This sequence comes from Aethalodelphis obliquidens, assembly GCF_003676395.1. Lineage (NCBI taxonomy): Eukaryota > Metazoa > Chordata > Mammalia > Artiodactyla > Delphinidae > Aethalodelphis > Aethalodelphis obliquidens. The sequence continues at coordinate 553,267 of NW_020837983.1, forward strand.
AGCAGATTGCATGATGCCCACTCACATTAGTGAGGACAACATTATTTATTCAGTCTACAGATTCAAATGCTAATTTCTTCTAGAAACACTCTCAGAGTCACACCCAGAAATAATGTTTCACCAGCTTTCTGGGCATCCTTTACCCAATCAAGTTGACACATTAGGTTAACCATCATAGACGGTGAACTCAGAATAAAGGTGAGGCACAAAAATTTCTGAGTTAAACTCTAATTTGATAACATGTAGCTGGAAAGATCAAAATCGCAGAGTAAGAGGACACGGAACTCACATTCCCCACAAACACATCAAAACTACATCTATATGTGGAACAATTCTCACTGAAAACTAACTGGAAACTGGCAGAAGGACTACTGTACAACCAAGGCTGTAAGAAAAATACACGTAATCAAGTAGGAAGGGAAGAAAAACAATTGGGTTAAGACCTGTGTCCCTGGGAGGGGACTCAGAGGAAAAGGGAGATTGCATGGTGGACACTTGCCTAGGGGAGTGAGCACGTCAAGCCACAGACTGGGAATCTCAGTCCTTGGATTCTACAGAGAGGATACAAGTCTTCTTGGCTTCTTGGAGAACTGCTGGGACAGAGAAGGCCTGGAGAAGACTGGACTCCACTCATGAGAAACATGTGTGTACTGACTAGCCCCAGAGGTAGGGCAGAGAGAGGTCTGCTCTAGCAGATGCCAGAAATCTGGGAACTGCCTTGCTGCATGCCCTGGCCCAAGCTGCACAAATGCTCTGGCCCTGCTCATGCCAAGCCATGGAATGGCACTAGATCTGGGGTGGCAGGGTCCAGGGACAACACTCAACCTTGAGATGCAGAGGTTCACCATACCCTGGAGCAGAGCCTGGGTGGAACTGCAGCAGCCATTGGTGCTTACTCAAGCAGTGGCCGAGAAACAGTCCATTTCCAGACAACAGCTACTCTACCACAGCCCAGCCCCACACCCCCGTATAGGCAGAGAAACCACATGAGCCCTGACTCCCCTGTAGAGCCATTCCACAACAGGGTAGGATGGCAGAGGCTGGGGACAGTGCTCACCTATGAAAAAGAAAGGGATCTTTTCCTTGAGGCAAGATGGAGAGAGGTCTGCTCTAGAAGATGCCAAGTTTCTCATGACTGCCTTGTCATGTACTGCAGCCCTAGCCTAGCAAAGGCTCTGGCACCCCTCACTCCATACCACAGTGTGGCACTGGATCTGAAGCAGCCATGAGCAGAGTAACTGTGGACTGGGTCTGAGCAGAGCTGCAGATGCCTACACAGGCAGCCCATCTGACCTCTGTATGTGAATGGGCTTCACTTCCTTCAACACTCCCCTCCTGTGGGGCATAGATCCCAGCGCAAGGAGAGGAAAAAACCCATAGGGAACAGAGCCAGATCAAGCTCGACCCTTAAAATTTCTTCTTCAGTATCTTGGGATCAGACACCACCTTTGACAGGATGGTGACATCGACTGAGCAGAGAGAAAGTCTTGCCTCATACCCAGTCTGGCTTTAGCCCCTCCATATCCAGCTCCACCTCCTACCAAGGTGATAGCTGTTGGCAAAAATGAGGAAAAGTGTGACAGCATCCACATGAAATCAGCCCTCTCACCAAAGGCATTTGGCATATGCCGTCTGCATAGGGATACTCCCACATAAGAACAACTCTTCTAGACCTGCAAAAGGTAAATGTTTCACCTAAATTCATAGAGGCAGAGAAAGTTAAGTAAAAATGAAAAGGCAGAGGAACTACTCTTGATTGAAAGAGCAAGAGAAAAACCCTGAAAACAAAAATAATGAAACAGAAATTTTTAAATTACAAGATAAAAAATTAAAAATATTGATAATAAAAAGTGTTAACTGAATTAAGAAAAATAATTGATCTAAACACTGAAAATTTTAAGAAGGAACTAGAAAATATAAAAATGAACAAATGAAAAATGAGTAATTCAGTAACAAATAAAAAACACACTAGAAGGAATGAACAGCAGACTAAGTGATATGGAAGAATGCATAAGTGATCTGGAAAATAGAATAATGGAAATCACCCTATCAGAACAGCAGAAAGAAAAACAAATTTAAAAAAAATGAAAGCAATTTAAGAGATCTCTGAAATAATGTGTCCAAACATTCTCATAAGGGTTCCAGAAGGAGAAGAAAGAGAGAAGGGATTCAAAAATGTATTTGAAGAAATTATGGCTGTAAACTGCCCAAACCTGGAGAAAGAAGCAGATATCCAGGCACAGGAAGCACAGGTCCCCAAAAAGATGAACTCAAACAGACCCACACCAACATATATCATAATTAAAATGGCAAAAGTTAAAGATAAAGAAGGGATTCTAAAGGTAGCTAGAGAAAAAGAGTCATTTACAAGGAAATACCCATAAAACTATCAGCTAATTTCTTTGCAGAAATTTGCAGGTCAGAAGGGAGTGTCATGATATACTCAAAGTACTGAAAGAGAAAAGCCTGCAGCATAGGATACTCTGTCCAATAAGATTATCATTTAGAATAGAAGGAAAGATAACATCTCAGACAAACAAAAACTAGAAGAATTCAGCAATTCTAAATCTACTCTAAAATAAGTGTTGTGGGGTCTTTTCTATATGGAAAAGAAGTAAGAATCTATAGGAAAAGGGAAATCCCAATTGGAAAGGGAAATATATAGTAAGGATTGAAGACTACTTAACTAATCCAGTATGTAGATTAAAAAGACAAAAAACTGTAAAATCAATTTTAACTGCAATAAACAGTTAAGGGATAAGAATGAAGATGTAAAATAGGATATCAGAAACAAGATGTGGGGGAGGGGAATAAAAAGTGTAGATCTTTAGACTGTATTTGAACTTAAATGACTACCAGTTTAAAACAGTAGCTATAATTATGGGTCAACATATAGAAATCCCATGGTAACCACAAATCAAAAACCTACAATAGATACACAAGAACCAAAAAGAAAGGAATTCGAGCATACTACTAAAGAAAATCATCAAGCCACAAGGGAAGAAACTAAAAGAAGTAATGAACAGAGAAGAAGTACAGAAACAACCATAAAACAAGTAATAAAATGACAATAACTACATATCCATCGATAATTACTTTAAAAGTCAATGGACTAAGTGCCGTTATCAAAAGACAAGGTGGCTAACCAGATTAAAAAAGCAAGACCCTTCAATATGCTGCCTAAAAGAGACTCACTTCAGAGCTAAAGACACACACAGACTGAAAGTGAGAGGATGTAAAAGATATTCCATGCAAATGGGAACAACAAAAAAACTGGGGTAGCAATACTCATATAAGACAAAATAGACTTTAAAACAAAGGCTATGAAAAAAACAAGGAAGGGCATTACATTATGATAAAGGGATCAATAGAAGAAGAGAAAATTACACTTGTTAACATATTTGCACTCAATACAGGAGCACCTAAATATATTGATATAAAGTAAGTAGTAAGAGACATAAGGGGAGAAATTGACAATAATACCATAATAGTAGGGGGACTTTAACACCATACGTCTATCAATGGACAGATTATCCAGACAGAATATCAATAAGGAACCAGTCGTCTTAAGTGACATAGTAGACCAGTTGAATTTAATAGATATCTACAGGATATTACATCCAAAACATTAGAATTAAAATTCTTTTCAAATGTACCTGGAATGTTTGCTGGGATAAACCACATGCTAGGGTACAAAACAAAACAAGTCTCAACAAATTTAAGAGGATAGAAGATATATCAAATATTTTTTCTAATCAGAACAGTATGAAACTAGAAATCAAATACAGAAAGAAATATGGTAAAAGACAAACAAGTGGGGAGTAAACAACATGCTACTAAAAAAAGTCCCTGGGTCAATGAAGAAATCAGAAAAGAAACAAGAAAATACCTCGAGACAAAGAAAAATGAAAATACAATACTCCAAAATCTATGGGATGCAGCAAAAGTAGTTCTAAGAGGGAAGTTCATAGCAATAGAGGCCTTACTTAAGAAACAAGCAAAATCTCAAATAAACAACCTAATCTATCACCTACAAGAATTAGAAAAAGAAGAAAAAACAAAGCCCAAATTCAGTGGAAGGAAGGAAATAATAAAGATCAGAGAAGAAATAACAGAATAGAGATTAAAACAAACAAACAAAAAACACAATAGAAATGATCAGCAAAATCAAGAGCTTGTTTTATAAAAGATAAACTAAACTGATAAACTTTAAGCCAGGAAGAAGTAAAGGAAAAAAGAAAGAAAAAAAGAAAGAGGACACAAATAAACAAAATAAATGCAAGAGGAGAAATAACAATTGATACCACAGAGAACAATAATAATAAGAGAATACTATGAACAGTCACATGCCAACAAATTGGACAACAAAGCAGAAATGGACAAATTTCTAGAAACATAAAACCTGCCAAAATTGAATGAAGAAGAAACAGATAATTGAGCAGATCTATCACTAGCAGTGACATTTAATTTGTATTAAAAAAAAATTCAAGCAAATAAAGTCCAGGACTGGCTGTCTTCACAGGGTAATTATACTGAACATATGAAGAAGAATTAATACCTATTCTGCTTAGACTATTCCAGAAAATGAGGAGGACAAAACATTCTCAAATTCATTTTGTAAGGTTACCATTACCTTGATATCAAAACTAGACAAAAAAAGAAAATTACAGGTCAATACCTTTGACAAATATAGATACAAAACTCTTCAACAAAATATTAGCAAACCAAATTCAACAATATAAAAAAAGGATCATTCATCATGATCAAGTTGAGGCACAAGAATGCTTCAACATTCTCAAATCAATCAATGTGATACACCACATTCAAACAAAGGAAGAAAATCTCATGATCATCTCAATAGACACAGGAAAAGAAGTTGACAAAAATTCAACATTCATTCATGATAAATACTCTCATCAAAGTGGTTATAAAGGTAACGTATCTCAACATAATAAAGCCCAGTTAAGACAAACCCACAGCCAACATGACACAGGTGAAAAGCTGAAAACCTTCCCACTGAATTCAGGAGCAAGGCAGAGATGCCCACTCTCACCACTTCTATTTATCATAAGTAATGGAAGTCCTAGACACAGCATTCAGACAAGAAAAAGAAATAACAGGCATCCAAATTGAAATGGGAAAAGTAAAACTGTCACTATTTGCAGATGACATGATACTTTATATAGAAAACCCAAAGTCTCCACCCAAAAACTATTAGAACTAATAAATGAGTTCAGCAAAGTTCCAGGATAGAAGCTGAATGTACAAAAATGTGTTGCTTTTCTATATACATTCAGAAAGAGAAAGTAAAAAAGAAATCCCACTTAAAATTGCATCAAAAAGAATAAAATACTTAGGAATAAACTTAAACAAGGAAGTGAAAGATGTAAATTCTGAAAAATATAAAACATTGATGAAGGAAATTAAAGATCATAGAAAGAAATGGAAAGATATCTTGTGCTGTTGGATTTAAAGAATTAATATTGTTACAATGGCCATACCACCCCAAACAACCTACAGACTTAATGCAACCTCTATCAAAATAACCATGATATTTCCCACAGAACTAGAACAAATTATTCTAAAATTCACATGGAACCACAAAAGACCCTGAATTGCATAAGCAATCTCGAGAAAAAAGAATAAAGCTCAAAGCATTACTCTCACAGACTTAAGAATACTAGAAAAAAGTAATCAAGCCAGCATGATATTGGCACAAAACAGATCCATAGATCAGTGGAACAAAATAGATGGCGCAGAAATAAGCCCACACATCTATGGTCAATGAAAATAGAACAGATGAGGTAAGAATATACAATGGAAAAAGACAGTACTGGGAAAACTAGACAGCTACATGTAAAACAATGAGATTAGAACTTTACCTCACACCATATTCAAAAATAATCTCAAAATATATTAAAGACCTAAATGTAAAACCTAAAACTATAAAAATCTTAGAAGAAAACATAGGCAGAAAAATCTTTCATGTAACTTTCATGTAGCAATATTTTTTGGATCTGTCTCCTTGGGCAAAGGAAAAATAAGTAAAAGTAAACAAATGGGACCTAATTAAACTTAAAACCTTTTGCACAACAAAGGGAACCATCAACACAGTGAAAAGACAACCTACTAAATGGGAGAAAATATTTGCAAATAATATGACCAACAGGAGGTAAATATACAAAATATGGAAACTGCACATACAACTCAGTATCAAAAAAAACAAACAAACCAGTCAAAAAATGGGCAGAAGACCTGAATAGACATTTTTCTGAAGAAAACATAAAGATGGCTAACAGGCACATGAAAAGATGCTGAATATCACTAATTATTAGAGAAATGCAAATCAAAACAACAATGAGATATCACCTCACACCTGTCAGAATGGCTATCATCAAAATGTCTACAAATGACAAATGTTGGAGAGGATGTGGAGAAAAGGGATCCCTTGTATGTTGTTGTTGGGACTGTAAGTTGGTGCATCCACTATGGAAAATAGTGTAGAGATTCCTCAAAAAACTAGAAATAGTAGTGCTATATGATCCAGCAATTTGATTCCTGGTTACATATTGAGAAAAAAACCCACTAATTCAAAAATGTACATGCACCCCAACGTTTATAGCAGCACTGTTTACAATAGCCAAGATGTGGAAGCAACCCAAATGCCCATCAACATATGAATAGGTAAGGAAAATGTAGGAGAATGTGTACGTGGAATATTACTCATCCATAAAAAAAATGAAATTCTGCCATTTACAGCAAGGTGAATGTACCTAGAGATTATTATGCTTAGTGAAGTAAGTCAGTCAAAGAAAGACAAATACTGAATGATATCACTTATATGTGGAATCTACAATATAATTCAAGTGAACGTATATGCAAAACAGAGAGACTCACAAATATAGAAAACAAATTAGTGGTTACCAAAGGGATGAGGGAAGAGAGGATGGGAAAATTAGGGGTATAGAATTAAAAGATACAAACTACTATGTATAAAATAGATAAGCAACAAGGATACCTTTTATAGCACAAGAAATTATGGCCATTATTTTATAATAACTTTTAATAGGGTATAATCTGTAGGAACACTGAATCACTATGCTCTACACCTGAAACTAATATAATATTTAAATCAGCTATACCTCAATAAAAAACAAACAGAAAAACATTTGATAACATGTAATATTAAATATGCTTGAATAATTATAAAAACATAAGTATTTTTAGTTTTTAAAAGGTAAAATGGGAACTAAAAATGACAAGATTGTGTGAGAGAAAGTGTTCAGTGGGTAGTTAAAGCATCCTAAGGAAATTCTCAGGATGAGAAAAGAAATACTGAATAACAGTAGCTCTGTTAGAAAAATGTATGATGTGTAAATTTTGTAAATGTTGTACTGCATATCAACAGGGTGTTTTTTTTATTGCTGAGTAGTTATCTCATTGTGTGCATATACTATGCTTTGCTGCTTCAGTCACCAGTTGATAGCTATTTGAGTTGTTTTCAATTTTTTGCTATTATGAATAATGCTGCAATGAACATTTATGTACAAGTCTTTGTGTGAATTTCTGGGTTATGGCAAATTTATGTTTAACTTTTAAAGATGCTTCTTAACTGTTTTCCTAATGGATGTACACTTTTACATTCCCTCAAGTCACGCATGAGAGTTCTAGTTCTTCACATTCTCATCAACCCTTGTTATTGTCTGTTTTTTGTTTAGAACCATCTGAGTGGGATTGAAGTTATATAGCATTAATTTATTAATCATTTATTTAATTATTTAATTTTAAATGTGCCCTTTTGAATTAGTAAAATCTTTGAGAAACTGACCATGACCCCTCCCTAGGTCTCTGGACTCCTAAATCTTTAATCTACTATGTAGTGTTGTTTTAAAATTTATGATATAGCCATAATTCATTCATTGATTCATTCATTAATTGATTCTTCCATTCAACAATGATTAATTGAATACCTACAATAGGTCAGGCAAAGTTCTGGGATAAAAAGATGAGTTAACATGATTCCTGCCCTCAAAGACTTACTAACCTAATTAGAACCATGGACCTAGATAGTAAGAGTTACAATACAATGTAATAGATGCAAATAAAGTACAAAACGTACTCATTTTCTGGTCTAGTTAATATGTCAAGGCCTTTCAGTTGCCGTTTTCCTCGTCATGAGAACATCTTTCTCACATGCTCAAGGTTGATTTCTAGTGGTAAGGGAATTAGGTTGGAATGAGGAGCTTACTCCCAACAACACTATGGTGGGCTTCATATTTCACTTTACTTTAGTCCTTAATCAATCAAAGCTACTATATATAGGAGTTCAGAACTTGATATGATGAAAACACCCCAGTTTCTGTTCTTGCATCTTAAAGTAGAAAGATCAGATACTATTTCCATTAGTTGTCCATCTAAGGATATTTGTTGTCCATCTAAGGATAGGCCATTCCCTTGATAGATTTAGTTTCACCACCACACACTGTTTTTCTTGAGGAAGCAGCTGGAATGAATGGAGATAAATTCTGAGATTCTGAGAACAATGGCATTTGAAAGCCATTTGTATCAGGTAAAGAGGGCAATCCCTAAAGTAGGTCTTCCTCTGATGTTCTTGTGATTTTTGCTTTATTGTATGCCCACACATAACGACCACCACTTCGTACATCCAGTGAATGACTAACTTGCACAAAATTCATCTACAGATTTTAAACATTAATAAAAAGAAGGGTTTCCTGTGATTGTTTGGTACTTCCCCTGACCTTTAGATAAAACTTAACTAAATTATTTCAGGTAGACATTTTCATAACTTATTAAATAGGGAAGAAATTCTACAACCTATTCCACATTGTTCAGAAGTCCTAAAGTCTATGATTTAACATGGAAAATAAACTAGGAAGTTGAAGAATTTATATAACTCATATCTAAAACACACATGACTAAATTAACTGAATTTTCCAGAGTATAACAGATATACATTTAAAATCTTGGTGAAGTATGCCATAAAATTATATTTTGTTCATTAATTCTGTCAGTTCACAAGCACTTATTAGGTATGGGTAATATATCAGGCAATATGTTAATTACCATAGGTACACAGATAAGAGAAAGATGATTCTCAATTTAAAGGAACAGACTCATTGGAGAGACAGATCTGTAAACAAACAATTACCACGCAATATAATAAGCATAGAAAAAATCATCAGGACAAGAATGAGGCAGTTTTAGGGAACATGTCTAAAGGAGAAGATTCTTGAGTTGTGTCTTAAATATTTGCTGCTCGAAGTGTGGTTTACAGACCAGTGGTATTTGCAACAGCTGGAAGGCTGGTAGAAGTGTAGAATTTCAGGTCGTTCTCCATACATATCAAATAAGAATCTGCATTTTAATAAGATCTACTGGTTATTTGTATGGCATTAAACTTTGAGAAGTTTTGCCTTAAAGTATTCTTAGGAATTCTCAGGTGGATTGGAGGAAGGAAAGAATATTCTATGGAAGTAGGAACAATATGTGTAAAGAGACTACATTGGGCAGGGAATCCCTATAATAGTGGATTCTGAGACAAAGATTTGTGTACAAGCAGTTTATTTGGGAGGAAGCATTGATAGGGAAGTGGGAATGAGGCAAGCATTGATAGGGAAGTGGGAATGAGGCAAGGGAATTTATGTTACAATGACATAAAGAATATTTTTCTAATAGGTTTCCTCTGTGAGTAGCTAGGACTCAATCCCTTGGGAGAACCTTAGGAAATAGTACAGAATATGACTTGGTGTTATTCACCAATTCCAGTAATTTTGTGGTTGAGAGCTGCTCCCAGGAAATGTTAATTCTCCAGAATTTTAGACTTTCCACAGGTTTGGGCTCTATGGGCTTTGGTCACCAAAGAAAGCCTTCAGGCAAAGAGATGTAGGTACAAACCAGCAGTTTGATGTTCACAGAAATGGTGAAGGCTGAGGGGATATATGTGGGTGGTTGCTATAGGGATCAAGACATGAAACAGCACTACAGGGTTTTCTCAAGGAATTTATGGTTACTCAGCATTCTGGAAGGACAGGAAGTTAGTGTATAAGTATCAGAATCCAAGGCTGCCTAGATATATAGGAGTCCAATCATAAAGAGGAAGTGAGGAAGTGAGGAAGTGAGGAAGTGAAGAAGATACACTATGGTAGCTGAGGTTCATTTTGTGGACCATAATGTATTTTTAAAATGGAGTGCTGTGATAGAAATTTTATTTTTAGAAAGATTGTTTTGAAGACAGTTGAGAAGATGAATGGGAGTCAGTGAGGCTGAAGGCAGAGGGCCAATAAGAATTATATAATCTTAATTACAGCTTCTGTAGTTAGGATATCACTGTTAACATACTGGATTAATCAATATCTCTATCAGACTTCTAAGATGTTCATAGCGTTTTTGCAAGTAGCAAACTACAAAGTATCATATCTCTACCTTTCTTTGTCTTTAGTTTATTAAGATAATCTATTCAAACTGAAGTCCAGTCAACATATTTGTGCCATTGTTGTCTGTTAATAAGTGTTGGTGTGTTCAAGTTCAACATGGATTTGTATATTGCATAAGTCTTGAATGCCCTACCTGATACCTACTGTCATTCTTTTTTATTTTTTAACAAAACTATAGTTCTTCTGAGAACACAGGACATTATTTATACTAATAATTTTATTTTTATCAAATAGAACTTTAAGTCATCCCCCAATTAATAAATTAATATTCTACCCTGCTCATAGGCATTAGTCACATTTTATTTTGATCATTGCCACATCTCATATAATAGGAATTTCTTGGTTATTGCTATACTCACTCACATCAAAGTGTTGCATACCATTTCTCTTTAGCTAAGTTATGTAGAATACTATTTCTTAAGCCAGAGGAATAATGGTTTGTTTCCTAATCCTTCTGAGATTAAAAATCTGTGGTGTTAAACATGGAAGAGATACCTGCTGTGTCACTTCAAAATTTTAATTTTGCTGTTGCATGTGTATGTATGTATGTAAAATGTCATGTTTTTCATACTTTGTTTCAGTCTCTGAAGTGTATTGAAAAGCCTCATTCTGTATTCTCCATTACGGACATCACTATAAAGATTTGATGTTGATTAAGGTAATAATTGACTTTATTAAGCCAAACTTCTTTGTTCACATTTATATCAGTTGAGATGAACTTTTTCTCCTTAATTTAAAAAATTTTTAAATTATTATTATTTTTTCATATGCTTATTTTCCATCTGCATATTTCCTTTTTTAAAAAATATCTTTTTTGGAGTATAATTGCTTTAAATGTTGTGTAAATTTCTGCTTTATAACAAAGTGAATGAGTTATACATATATCCCCATATCTCTTCACTCTTGCATGTCCCTCACTCCCACCCTCCATATCCCACCTCTGTAGGTGGTCACAAGGCACTGAGCTGATCTCCCTGTGCTATGGGGCTGCTTCCAACTAGCTTTCTATTTTACATTTCGTAGTGTATGTATGTATGTCCATGCCACTCTCTCACTTTGTCCCAGCTTACCCATCCCCCAGCCTGTATACTCAAGTCTATTCTCTAGTACATCTGCGCTTTTATTCTCATCTTGTCCCTAGGTTCTTCATGACCATTTTTTTTTCTTTTTTAGATTCCATATATATATGTGTTAGCATACAGGATTTGTTTTTCTGTTTCTTGACAGTTACTTGACTCTGTATGACAGAATCTAGGTCCATCCACCTCACTACAAATAACTCAATTTTGTTTCTTTATATGGTTGAGTAATGTTCCATTGTATATATGTGCCACCTTTCTTTATCCATTCATCTGTCAATGGACACTTAGGTTGCTTCCATGTCCTGGCTATTGTAAATAGAGCTGCAATGAAAATTGTGAAACATGACTCTTTTTGAATTATGGCTTTCTCAGGGTATATGCCCAGTAGTGGGATTGCTGGGTCATATGGTAGTTCTATTTTTAGTTTTTTTAAGGAACCTCCATACTCTTTTCCATAGTGGCTGTATCAATTTACATTTCCACTAACAGTGCAAGAGGGTTCCCTTTTCTCCGTACGCTCTCCAGCATTTATAGTTTGTAGATTTTTTGATAATGGTCATTCTGACAGGTGTGAGATGATATCTCACTGTAGTTTTGATTTGCATTTCTCTAATGATTAATGATGATGAGCATTCTTTCATGTGTTTGGTGGCATTCTGTATATATTCTTAGGAGAAATGTCTATTTAGGTCTTCTGCTCATTTTTGGATTCAGTTGTTTGATTTTTTCATATTAAGCTGCATGACCTGCTTGTAAATTTTGGAGATTAATCCTTTGTCAGTTGCTTGATTTGCAAATATTTTCTCTCATTCTGTGAGTTGTCTTTTTGTCTTACTTATGGTTTCCTTTGCTGTGCAAAAGCTTTTAAGTTAATTAGGTCCCATTTGTTTATTTTTGTTTTTATTTCCATTTCTCTAGGAGGTGGGTCAAAAAGGATCTAGCAGGCTTCCCTGGTGGCACAGTGGTTGAGAGTCCGCCTGCCGATGCAGGGGACACGGGTTCGTGCCCTGGTCCAGGAAGATCACACATGCCATGGAGAAGCTAGGCCTGTGAGCCATGGCTGCTGAGCCTGCACATCTGGATCCTGTGCTCCACAATGGGAGAAGCCACAACAGTAAGAAGCCCATGTACTGAAAAAAAAAAAAAAAAGGATCTTGCTGTGATTTATGTCATAGAGTGTTCTGCCTGTGTATTCTGCTAAGAGTTTGATAGTGTCTGGCCTTACATTTAGGTTTTTAATCCATTTTGAGTTTATTTTTGGGTATGGTATTAGGGAGTGTGCTAATTTCATTCTTTTACATGTAGCTGTCCAGTTTTCCCAGCACCACTTATTGAAGAGGCTGTCTTTTCTCCACTGTATATTCTTGCCTCCTTTATCAAAGATAAGGTGACCATATGTGCGTGGATTTATCTCTGGGTTACCTATCCAGTTCCAGGGATCTATATTTCGGTTTTTGTGCCAGTACCATACTATCTTGATTACTGTAGCTTTGTAGTATAGTCTGAAGTCATGAAGCCTGATTCCCCCAGCTCCGTTTATCGTTCTCAAGAGTGCTTTGGCTATTCGAGGTCTTTTGTGTTTCCATACAAAGTGTGGAATTCTTTGTTCCAGTTCTGTGAAAAATGTTAGTGGTAGTTGATAGGGATTGCATTGAATTTGTAGATTGCTTTAGGTAGTATATTCATTTTCACAGTGTTGATTCTTCCCATCCAAGAACATGGTATATCTCTCCATCTATTTGTATCATCTTTAATTTCTTTCATCAGTGTCTTGTAATTTTATACATACAAGTCTCTTGTCTCCTTAAGTAGGTTTATTCCTATGTATTTTACTCTTTTTGTTGTAATGGTAATTGGGAGTGTTTTCTTAATTTCACTTTCAGATTTTTCAGCATTAGTGTATAGGAATGCAAGAGATATCTGTGTATTAATGTTGTATCCTGCAACTTTACCAAATTCATTGATTAGCTCTAGTAGTTTTCTGGTAGCATCTTTAGGATTCTGTATGTATAGTATCATGCCATCTGCAAACAGTGACCGCTTTACTTCTTTTTTTCTGATTTGGATTCCTTTTATTTCCTTTTCTTCTCTGATTGCTGTGGCTAAAACTTCCAAAACTATGTTGAATAAGAGTGGTGAGAGTGGGCGGCCTTATCTTATTCCTGATCTTAGTGGAAATGCTTTCAGTTTTTCATCATTGAGGATGATGTTGGCTGTGGGTTTGTCATATATGGTCTTTATTATGTTGAGGTAAGTTCCCTCTATGCCTAGTTTCTGGAGGGTTTTTATCATAAATAGCTGTTGAATTTTTTCAAAACCTTTCTCTGCTTCTATTAAGATGATCCTACGGTTTTTATCCTTCAATATGTTAATATGGTGTATCACATTGATTGATTTGTGTATATTGAAGAATCCTTGCATTCCTGGGATAAACCCCACTAGATCATGGTGTATGATCCTTTTAATGTGCTGGTGGATTTTGTTTGCTAATATTTTGTTGAGGATTTTTGTATCTGTTTTCATCAGTGATATTGGCCTGTAGTTTTCTTTCTTTGTGACATCTTTGTCTGGTTTTTGTATCAGAGTGATGGTGGCCTCATAGAATGAGTTTGGGAGTGTTTCTCCCTCTGTTATATTTGGGAAGAGTTTGAGAAGGAATGGTGTTAGCTCTTCTCTAAATGTTTGATAGAATTCGCCTGTGAAGCCATCTGGTCCTGGGCTTTTGTTTGTTGGAAGATTTTTCATCAGTTTCAGTGCTTGTGAGTTTTCTGTTCTATTTTCTATTTCTTCCTGGTTCAGTCTTGGAATGTTGTGCATTTCTAAGAATTTGTCCATTTCTTCCAGGTTGTCCATTTTATTGGCATAGGGTTGCTTGTAGTCATCTCTCATGACCCTTTGTATTTCTGCAGTGTCAGTTGTTACTTCTCCTTTTTCATTCCTCATTCTATTGATTTCAATCTTCTCCCTTTTTTTCTTATGAGTCTGGCTAATGGTTTATCCATTTTGTTTATCTTCTCAAAGAACTAACTTTTAGTTTTATTGATCTTTACTCTAGTTTCCTTCATTTTTTTTTCCCTTTTCCCTCTGATCTGATCTTTATGTTTTCTTTCCTTCTGCTAACTTTGAGGTTTTTATGTTCTTTTTCTCTTACTACTTTAGCTGTAAGGTTAGGTTGTTTATTTGAGATTTTTCTTGTTTCTTGAGGTAGGATTGTGTTTCTATAAACTTCCCTCTTAGAACTGCTTTTGCTGCATTCCATAGGTTTTGCATCATCCTATTTTCATTGTCATTTTTTCTAGGTATGTCTTGATTTCCTCTTTGATTTCTTCAGTGATCCCTTTGATATTCAGTAGTGTATTGTTTACCCTTCATGTGTTTGTATTTTTTACAGATCTTTTTTATATCTAGTCTCATAACATTGTGTTCGGAAAAGACACTTGATACGATTTCAATTTTCTTAAATTTACCAAGGGTTGTTTTGTAACCCAAGATATGATCTAACCTGGAGAATGTTCCATGAGCACTTCAGAAAAATGTGTATTCTCTTGCTTTTGGATAGAATGTCCTATAAATATCAAGTAAGTCCATCTAGTTTAATGTATCATTTAAAGCTTGTGTTTCCTTATTTATTTTTATTTTGGATGATCTGTCCATTCGTGAAATTGGAGTGTTAAAGTCCACTACTATGATTGTGTTACAGTTGATTTCCCCTTTTATGGCTGTTAGTATTTGCCTTATGTATTGAGGTCCTCCAATGTTGGGTGCATAAATATTTACAATTGTTATATCTTCTTCTTGGATTGATCCTTTGATCATTATGTAGGGTCCTTCTGTCTCTTGTAATAGTCTTAATTTAAAGTCTATTTTGTCTGATATGAGAATTGCTCCTCCAGCTTTCTTTTGATTTCCATTTGCATGGAATATCTTTTTCCATCCCCTCACTTTCAGTCTGTATGTGTCCCTAGGTCTGAAGTGGGTCACTTGTAGACAGCATATATAGGGTCTTCTTTTTTATTCATTCAGCGAGTCTCTGTCTTTTGGTTGAAGCCTTTAATCCGTTTACATTTAAGGTAATTATCGATATGTATGTTCCTATTACGATTTTCATAATTGTTTTGTGTTAGTTATTGTAGGTCTTTTCTTTCTCTTCTGTTTCCTGCCTAGTGAAGTCCCTATAGCATTTGTGGTAAAGCTCTTCTGGTTGTGCTGAAATCTCTTACATTTGCTTGTTGTAAAGCCTGTAATTTCTCTGTCAAATCTGACTAAGATCCTTGCCAGGTATAGTAATATTGCTTGTAGCTTTTTCCCTTTCATCACTTTAAATACGTCCTGCCCCTCCCTTCTGTCTTGAAGAGTTTCTGCTGAAAGATCAGGTGTTAACCTAATGGGGATTCCCTTGTATGATATTTGTTGTTTTTCCCTTGCTGCTTTTAATATTTTTTCTATTTACTTTGTGATAGTTTGATTAATATGTGTCTTGGCATGTTTCTCCTTGGATTTATCCTATATTGAAGTTGCTGTGCTTTCTGGACTTGACTATCTATTTCCTTTCCCATATTAGGGAAGTTTTCAACTATAATCTCTTCAAATATTTTCTCAGTCCTTTTCTTTTTCTCTTCATTTTCTGCCACCCCTATAATTCGAATGTTCATGTGTTACTGTTGTCCCTGAGACTGTCCTCAATTCTTTTCATTCTTTTTCCTTTATTCTGTTCTGCAGTAGTTATTTCCCCAATTTTATCTTCCAGGTCACTTATCTGTTCTTCTGCCTCAGGTATTCTGCTTTTGATCCCTTCTAGAGAATTTTAATTTTCATTTATTGTGTTGTTCATCATTGTTTTTTTGCATTATAGTTCTTCTATGTCCTTGTTAAATGTTTCTTGTATTTTCTCCATTCTGTTTGCAAGATTTTGGATCACCTTTACTATGATTATTCTGAGTAATTTTTCAGTTAAACTGCCCATTTCCTCTTCATTTGTTAGGTCTGGTGGGTTTTTACCTTGCTCCTTCATCTTCTGTCTTTTTCTTTGTCTTCACATTTTGCTTAACTTACTCTGTTTGGGGTCTCCTGTTTGCAGGCTGCAGGTTCGTAGCTCCCATTGTTTTTGGTGTCTACCCCCATGGCTAAGTTTTGTTCAGTGGGTTCTGTAGGCTTCCTGGTGGAGGGGACTAGTGCCTGTGTTGAAGAGGCTGGATCTTGACTTTCTGGGGAGCAGGTCCAGGTCTGGTGGTGTGTTTTGGGGGTGTCTGTGGACTTATTATGATTTTAGGCAGCCTCTCTGCTAATGGGTTGGGTTCTGTTCCTGTCTTGCTAGTTGTTTGGCATACAGTGTCCAGCACTGTAGCTTGTTGGTCACTGAGTGGAGCTGGGTCTTGGTGTTGAGATAGAGATCTCTGGGAGATATTTGCTGTTTGGTATTACATGGAGCTGGGAGGTCTCTTGTGGACCAATGCCCTGAACTTGGTCCTCCCACCTCAGAGGCACAGCCCTGATGCCTGGCTGGAACACCAAGAGCCTGTCATCCACACAGCTCAGAATAAAGGGTGAAAGAAAGAATGAAAGAAAGAAGAAGATAAAATAAAATAAAGCTATTAAAATAGAAATTAAAAAATAATTATTAAAAAAATTTTTAAGTAATAAAGAGAAAGAAAGGTGACCAGGAGAAGATGGTGGAAGAGTAAGCTGCAGAGATCACCTTCCTCCCCACAGATACATCAGAAATACATTGATATGTGGAACTGCTCCTATAGAACACCTACTGAACACTGGCAGAAGACCTCAGACCTCCCAAAAGGCAAGAAACTCCCCACATACCTGGGTAGGGCAAAAGAAGAAACAAAAAACAGAGACAAAAGAATAGGGATGGGACCTGCACTAGTGGGAGAGAGCCATGAATGAAGAAAGGTTTCCACACACTAGGAAGACCCTTCACGTGCGAACAATGTGGGTGGTGGACAGGGGAGCTTCAGAGCCACGTAGGTAAGCCCAGCAACAGGGGTTCAGAGGCCAAAGTGGAGAGATTCCCGCATGGAAGATCGGTGCTGACCAGCACTTACCAGCCTGAGAGGCTTGTCTGCTCACTGGCCAGGGCGGGCGGGGGCTGGGAGTTAAGGCTCAGGCTTCGGTCGGATGCCAAGGAGAGGACTGGGGCTGGTGGTGTGAACACAGCCTCAGGGGGCTAGTGCACCATGGCAAGCTGGGAGGGAGTCCAGGAAAATTCTGGGCCTGACGAAGGGGCAAGAGACTTTTTCATCCCTCTTTGTTTCCTGGTGCGTGAGGAGAGGGGATTAAGAGTGCTGCTTAAAGGAGCTCCAGAGACGGGCGAGAGATGCAGCTATGAGCGCAGACCCCAGAGACGGGCATGGGATGCTAAGGCTGCTGCTGCTGCCACCAAAAAGCCAGTGTGCAAGCACAGGTCACTCTCCACACCACTCCTACTGGGAGCATGTGCAGCCGGATACTGCCAGGGTCCCATGATCCAAGGACAACTTCTCTGGGAGAACGCACAGCATGCATGAGGCTGGTGCAATGTCACACTGGCCGCTGCCACAGCAGGCTCGCCTTGCATCCATACCCCTCCCTCTCCCTGGCCTGAGTGAGCCAGAGGTCCCGAATCAGCTGCTTCTTTAACCCCATCCTGTCTGAGCAAAGAACAAATGCCCTCAGGTGACCTACAGACAGAGGCAGGGCCAGATCCAAAGCTGAACCCCAGGAGCTGTGCGAACAAGAAGAGAAAGGAAAATCTCTCCCAGCAGCCTCAGAAGCAGTGGATTAAAGCTCCACAATCAACTTGATGTACCCTGCATCTGTGGAATACATGAATAGACAATGAATCATCCCACATTGAAGAGGTCGACTTTGGGAGCAAGATATATTATTTTATCCCCTTTTCCTCTTTTTGTGAGTATGTATGTGCATGTTTCTGTGTGAGATTTTATCTGTATAGCTTTGCTTTCACCATTTGTCATAGGATTCTGTCTGTCTGGACTTCTTTTCTATTTTTTTTAACTTTAAAAAACATTTTTCATAATAATTATTTTAATAAATTTGTTTTATCTTTATTTTATTTTATTTCATCCTCTTTTTTCTTTCATTCTTTTTCTTTCTTTCTTTCTTACTTTCATTTTTCAC
Organism: Aethalodelphis obliquidens; assembly: GCF_003676395.1. NCBI lineage: Eukaryota > Metazoa > Chordata > Mammalia > Artiodactyla > Delphinidae > Aethalodelphis > Aethalodelphis obliquidens. The sequence continues at coordinate 571,934 of NW_020837983.1, forward strand.
CCTTTTATTCTGAGCCTTGTCGATGAAAGGCTCTTGATGCTCCAGCCAGGGGTCAGTGCTGTGCTTCTGAGGTGGGAGAGCCAAGTTCAGGACACTGGCCCACAAGAGACCTCCCAGCTCCATGTAATATCAAATAGCGAAAATCTCCCAAAGTTCTCCATCTCAACACCAAGACCCAGCTTCACTCAATGACCAGCAAGTTACAATGCTGTACACAGTATGACAAACAACTAGCAAAACAGGAATACAACCTCATCCATTAGCAGAGAGGCTGTCTAAAATCATATAAAGCCCATAGACACCCCAAAACACACCAACAGATGTGGACCGACCTATCAGAAAGACAAGATCCAGCCTCATCCACCAGAACACAGGCACTAGTTCCCCCACCAGGAAGCCTACAAAACCCACTGAACCAACTGTTGCTAATGGGGAAAGACACCAAAAGCAACAGGAACTACAAACCTGCAGCCTGTGAAAAGGAGACCCCAAACACAGTAAGATAAGCAAAATGAGAAGACAGAAAAACACAGAGCAGATGGAGGAGCAAGGTAAAAATCCACCAGACCTAAAAAATGAAGAGGAAATAGGCAGTCTACCTGAAAAAGAATTCAAAATAATGATAGTAAAGATGATCGAAAATCTTGGAAATACAATAAAGAAAAGGCAAGTAACATTTAACAAGGACCTAGAAGAATTAACAGGAAACAAGCAATGATGAACAACACAATAAAAGAAATTTAAAATACTCTAGAAGGGATCAAAAGCAGAATAACTGAGGCAGAAAAACGGATAAGTGACCTGGAAGATAAAATAGTGAAAATAACTACTGCAGAGCAGAATAAAGAAAAAAGAATGAAAAGAACTGAGGACAGTTTCAGTGACCTCTGGGACAACATTAAATGCACCAACATTCAAATTATAGGGTTCCTAGAAGAAGAAGAGAAAAAGAAAGGGACTGAGAAAATATTTGAAGAGATTATCATTGAAAACTTCCCTAATATGGGAAAGGAAATAGTTAATCAAGTCCATGAAGCACAGATTGTCCCGTACAGATTAAATGCAAGGAGAAACACGCAAAGACACATATTAATCAAACTATTAAAAATTAAATACAAAATAAACATATTAAAAGCAGCAAGGGAAAAACAACAAATAACACACAAGGGAATCCCCATTAGATTAAGAGCTGAACTTTCAGCAGAAACTCTGCAAGCCAGAAGGGAGGAACAGGACATATTTAAACTGATGAAAGAGAAAAACCTACAACCAAGATTACTCTACCCATCAGGGAACTCATTCAGATTTGATGGAGAAATAAAAACCTTTACAGACAAGCAAAACCTGAGAGAGTTCAGCACCACCAAAACAGCTTTACAACAAATGCTAAAGGAACTTGTCTATGAAAGAAACACAAAAGAAGGAAAAGACCTACAATAACAAACCCAAAACAATTAAGAAAATGAGAATAGGAGCATACAGATTGATAATTACCTTAAATGTAAATGGATTAAATGTTCCCACCAAAAGACACAGACTGGTTGAATGGATACAAAAACAAGACCCATATATATGCTGTCTACAAGAGACCCACTTCAGACCTAGGGACACATACAGACTGAAAGTGAGGGGATGGAAAAAGATATTCCATGCAAATGGAAATCAAAAGAAAGCTGGAGGAGTAATTCTCATATCAGACAAAATAGACTTTAAAATTAAGACTTACAAGAGACAGAAGGACCCTACATAATGATCAAGGGATCAATCCAAGAAGAAGATATAACAATTGTAAATATTTATGCACCCAACATTGGAGGACCTCAATACATAAGGCAAATACTAACAGCCATAAAAGGGGAAATCAACTGTAACACAATCATAGTAGTGGACTTTAACACCCCAATTTCACGAATGGACAGATCATCCAAAATAAAAATAAATAAGGAAACACAAGCTTTAAATGATACATTAAACTAGATGGACTTACTTGATATTTATAGGACATTCTATCCAAAAGCAAGAGAATACACATTTTTCTGAAGTGCTCATGGAACATTCTCCAGGTTAGATCATATCTTGGGTTACAAAACAACCCTTGGTAAATTTAAGAAAATTGAAATCGTATCAAGTGTCTTTTCCGAACACAATGTTATGAGACTAGATATAAAAAAGATCTGTAAAAAATACAAACACATGAAGGGTAAACAATACACTACTGAATATCAAAAGGGATCACTGAAGAAATCAAAGAGGAAATCAAAACATACCTAGAAACAAATGACAATGAAAATACGATGATCCAATACCTATGGAATGCAGCAAAAGCAGTTCTAAGAGGGAAGTTTATAGCAATACAATCCTACCTTAAGAAACAGAAAACATCTCAAATAAACAGCCTAACCTTGCAACTAAAGCAATTAGAGAAAGAAGAATAAAATACCCCCAAAGTTAGCAGAAGGAAAGAAATCATAAAGATCAGATCAGAAATAAATGATAAAGAAATGAAGGAAATGATAGCAAAGATCAATAAACTAAAAGCTAATTCTTTGAAAAGATAAACAAAATTGATAAGCAATTACCTGGATTCATCAAGAAAAAAAGGGAGAAGACTCAAATCAATAGAATTAGAAATGAAAAAGAAGAAGTAACAGCTGACACTGCAGAAATACAAAGGATCATGAGAGATGACTGCAAGCAACTCTATGCCAATAAAATGGACAACCTGGAAGAAATGGACAAATTCTTAGATGTGCACAACCTGCTGAGGCTGAACCAGAAAGAAATAGAAAATATGAACAGACCAATCACAAGCACTGAAATTGAAACTGTGATTAAACATCTTCCAAAAAACAAAAGCCCAGGACCAAATATTTTTCACAGGTGAATTCTATCACACATTTAGAAAAGAGTTAACACCTATCCTTCTCAAATTCTTCCCAAATGTAACAGAGGGTGGAACACTCCTCACCCTGATACCAAAACCAGACAGAGATGTCACAAAGAAAGAAAACTACAGACCAATATCACTGATGAACATAGAGGCAAAAATCTTTAAGAAAACACTAGCAAACGGAATCCAACAGCACATTAAAATGATCATACACCATGATCAAGTGGGGTGTATTCCAGGAATGCAAGGATTCTTCAATATACGCAAATCAATGAATGTGATATACCGTATTAACAAATTGAAGGAGATAAACCATATGGTCATCTCAATAGATGCAGAAAAACCTTTTCACAAAATTCAACACCCATTTATGATAAAAACCCTGCAGAAAGTGGCATAGAGGGAACTTTAATCAACATATAAAGGCCATATATGACAACCCCACAGCCAATATCATCCTCAATGGTGAAAAACTGAAACCATTTCCACTATGATCAGGAACAAGACAAGGTTGCCCACTCTCACCACTATTATTCAATATAGTTTTGGGAGTTTTAGCTACAGCAATCAGAGAAGAAAAAGAAACAAAAGGAATCCAAATCAGACAAAAAGAAGTAAAGCTGTCACTGTTTGCAGATGACATGATACTATACATACAGAATCCTAAAGATGCTACCAGAAAACTACTAGAGCTAATCAATGAATTTGGTAAAGTAGCAGGATACAAAATTAATGCACAGAAATCTCTGGCATTCCTATACACTAATGATGAAAAATCTGAAAGTGAAATTAAGAAAACACTCACATTTACCATTGCAACAAAACGAATAAAATATCCAGGAATAAACCTACCTAAGGAGACAAAAGACCTGTATGCAGAAAAGTATAAGACACTGATGAAAGAAATTAAAGATGATACAAATAGGTGGAGAGATATACCATGTTCTTGGATTGGAAGAATCAACATTGTGAAAATGACTCTACTACCCAAAGCAATCTACAGATTCAATGCAATCCCTATCAAACTACCACTGGCATTTTTCACAGAACTAGAACCAAAAATTTCGCAATTTGTATGGAAACACAAAAGACCCCGAATAGACAATGCAATCTTGAGAATGAAAAAAGGAGCTGGAGGAATCAGGCTCCCTGACTTCCTACTATACTACAAAGCTACAGTAATCAAGAGAGTAAGGTACTGGCACAAAAAACAGAAATATAGATCAATGGAACTGGATAGAAAGCCCAGAGATAAACCCACATGCATATGGTCACCTTATCTTTGATAAAGGAGGCAGGAATGTACAGTGGAGAAAGGACAGCCTCTTCAATAAGTGGTTCTGGGAAAACTGGACAGGTACATGTAAAAGTATGAGATTAGATCATTCCCTAACACCACATACAAAAATAGGCTCAAAATGGATTAAAGACCTAAATGTAAAGCCAGAAACTATCAAACTCGTAGAGGAAACATAGGCAGAACACTGTATGACATAAATCACAGCAAGATCTTTTTTGATCCACCTCCTAGAGAAATGGAAATAAAATCAAAAATAAGCAAATTGGACCTAATGAAACTTCAGAGCTTTTGCACAGCAAAGGAAACCATAAACAATACCAAAAGACAACCCTCAGAATGGGAGAATATATTGCAAACCAAGCAACTGACAAAGGATTAATCTCCAATATTTACAAGCAGCTCACGCAGCTCAATAACAAAAAAACAAATATCCCAATCCAAAAATCGTCAGAAGACCTAAGTAGACATTTCTCCAAAGAAGATATACAGATTGCCAACAAACAGATAAAAGAATGTTCAGCATCATTAATCATTAGAGAAATGCCAATCAAAACTACAATGAGATATCATCTCACACCGGTCAGAATGGCCATCTTCAAAAAATCTAGAAACAATAAATGCTGGAGAGGGTATGGAGAAAATGGAACTGTCTTGCACTGTTGGTGGGAATGTAAATTGATACAGTCATTATGGAGAACAGTATGGAGGTTCCTTAAAAATCTAAAAATAGAACTACCATATGACCCAGCAATCCCACTACTGGGCATATACCCTGAGAAAACCATAATTCAAAAAGAGTCATGTACCACATTATTCGTTGCAGCTCTATTTACAATAGCCAGGACATGGAAGCCACCTAAACCCCCATTGACAAATGAATGGATAAAGAAGATGTGGCACATATATACAATGGAATATTACTCAGCCATAAAAAGAAACGAAATTGAGTTATTTGTAGTGAGGTGGATGGACCTAGAGTCTGTCATACAGAGTGAAGTAAGTCAGAAAGAGAAAGACAAATACCATATGCTAACACATATATATGGAATCTAAGAAAAAAAAACGTCATGTAGAACCTAGGGGTAAGACCAGAATAAAGGCACAGACTTACTAGAGAATGGACTTGAGGATATTGGGATGGGTAAGGGTAAGCTGTGACAAAGTGAGAGAGTGGCATGCACATATATACACTACCAAACTTAAAATAGATAGCTACTGGGAAGCAGCTGCATAGCACAGGGAGATCAGCTCGGTTGTTTGTGGCCACCTAGATGGGTGGAATAGGGAGGGTGGGAGGGAGGGAGATGCAAGAGGGAAGAGATATGGGAACATATGCATATGTATAACTGATTCACTTTGTTATAAAGCAGAAACTAACACACCATTGTAAAGCAATTATACTCCAAAAAAAGATGTTAAAATGAGAAAAGAAAGAAAGAAGAGAGCTACCAAACCAAAAAACCAATTCACCAATGATAACAAGCACTAAAAACTATACTAAAGAAACAAAACAAAACAAAAAACCCAACAAATGGACAGACAGAACCCTAGGACCAATGGTAAAGGAAAGCTACACAGACAAAATCACACACAGAAACATACATATACACATTCACAAAAAGAGCAAAAGGGGAATAAAGTATATATGGTTGCTCCCAAAGTCCACCTCCTCAAGTTAGGACATTTTGTTGTGTACTCAGGTATTCCACAGATGCAGGGCACATCAAGTTGATTGTGGAGACATAATCCACTGCTCCTGAGGCTGCTGGGAGAGATTTCCCTTTCTCTTCTTTGTTTGCACTGCTCCTGGTGTTCAGCTTTGGATTTGGTCCCGCCTTTATTTGTAGGTCTCCTGAGGGTGCCTGTTCCTCGCCCAGACAGGACAGTGTTAAAGGAGCAGCTGATTTGGTGGCTCTGGCTTACTCAGGCTGGGGGGCAGGAGGGGTATGGAATGTGGGGCAAGCCTGCTGCAGCAGAGGCCGGCGTGATGTTGCACCAGCCTGAGGCACGTTGTGTGTTCTCCCGGGTAAACTGTCCCTGGATCAGTGGCGGGCTGCACAGGCTACCAGGAAGGGAGATTTGGATGGTGACGTGTGCTTACACACAGGCTTCTTTGTGCCTCAGCAGCAGCGTTAGCATCTCATGCCCATCTCTGGGGTCCGTGCTGATATCCACGGCTCATGCCTGTCTCTGGAGCTCCTTTAAGCAGCACTCTTAATCCCCTCTTCTCACGCACCAGGAAACAGAGAGGCAAGAAAAAGTCTCTTGACTCTTGGGCAGCTCCAGACCTTTTCCCAGACTCCCTCCCAGCTAGCTGTGGTGCACTAGCCCTTTTCAGGCTGTGTTCACGCAGCCGACCCCAGTCCTCTCCCTGCGATGTGACCTCCGAAGCCCGAGCCTGAGCACCTAGCCCCCATCCATCCCAGCGGGAGAGCAGACAAGCCTCTCAGTCTGGTGAGTGCTGGTCGGCACTGATCCTCTGTGTGGGAATCTCTCTGCTTTGCCTTCTGCACCCCTGTTGCTGCGCTCCCCTCCGTAGCTCCGAAGCTTTCACCCTCCACCACCCACAGTCTCCACCCACGAAGGGGCTTCCTAGTGTGTGGAAACCTTTCCTCCTTCACAGCTCCCTCCCCTAGGTGCAGGTCCCATTCCTATTCTTTTGTCACTGTTTTTTCTTTTTTCTTTTGCCCTACCCAGGTACATGGAGAGTTTCTTGCCTTTTGGGAGGTCTGAGGTCTTCTGCCAGCATTCGGTAGGTGTTCTGTAGGAGTTGTTCCACATGTAGATGTCTTTCTGATGTATTTGTTGGGAGGAAGGTGATCTCCACATCTTACTCTTCTGCCATATTGAAGCTCTTCTATCCCCTTAATTTTTAATTTGCATCCTTAATTTGCATGCTTACTATTGATATCTTGGTCGTCTCAGAATGCCTTCAATTCACAAAAGGAGGTTCTAAGATTTGACTAATGTGATGACTAGATTTGTATTCAGTATTAAAGTAAGAATTTCTTAGCCTCTAGCTTATTCTTTATTTTAACACAGAGAAAATTACAGGAGAGATTAAAAATGTTAAAGTTATCTATATGGAAGACAATAAACAAGATGCTGAAATAGAGTCCAAATCTTCCATAATCGCCAAAGCTATTTGATAAGAAATTTATCTCCTCTGAGCTACTTCAGCTTAAAATAAATTAAGCATAATGAATCATGACCCATTCTGTGTTCATTTATCCTCATATCTTACTTGCTGTGACAAGGATTAAACAAATTCTGATTGTCAAATAAGTTTCACTCTCTGTTAGAAAGCTTGCACATGTTAAAAAAGTAACACATGTTATTTTTGTTTACACTCATTTATAGAAACTTTTTCTATAATGAGTATCATAGAGGACGAGTTGGAGGAATCTGTTAGCTTATCTTAGAATATTTTCACCCATTCATTCATCTGAAAAGTGAAGCTACCCAAAGATTGTGTAAATTGATCTAATGCAATGGGGAAGTCCACTGGGGAACTTAAACAATAGATCAAGTTTTAAATCAATTCTTAAAATAATTACATGATCTTAAAATGCTCAACAATTTCTCTGAGTGGTCTTTTGTGTATATTCATCTAATGAGACAGTAAAGTGACCTGATAAAGAGAGTGGGTTTTGGAATCTCTGTTCATATCTGTTAGGGAAGTACAGATTTGTTGGATAACTTTGAGTAAGTTTTTACCCTCATAGTAATGCTCACACTGTGAGGATGAACTGGTGTAAAGTGATTGTCATAAGTCATATTTTTAAAGCTTCATAATTGGGGGAAAAATAAAAATATCTGTGGATAGCTTTACCTCTCACAAAGAGAAGAAACATGGTTTGGAGATTGATGAAAGGACCCAGAATAAATGTCCTTTCTTCCATAATTTCTAAATTTCCTGTAACTTGTCACTCTCTTTCACTCAAACTCTCCTTTATTCCAGTTATACAGTGGTGCTGCGGGCCTTACGGGCATTACTGCTGTGCACAATTTTCCATTTAATTTTAAAGTTCCATTGTTTTGTGACATTGATTGTTATCAGAATTCAAAGGCGATTGAACCAAAGAAACTGGAGCACAACATATTTTCTTTCACAATTTTAGAACCTCATATTTATTTTGAAGACCAGTGAAGACCTTCTTTCACTCTCCTCTCAATGCTGTTTGAGCTTTGAAGTTTTCACTTTTTGCAGTACAATTTGTAACATTGGTGGCTAGCCTTAAACTTCGGAAAAAATTCCTCCCCCGCTTTTTTTTTTTTTTAACTTTTGCTGAAGTGAGCTCTTCCAGACAGCTGTAGGTCAGCTCTTATCGGTGAACTGTTAACAGTGGAAGCACCTGAACTTTGAAAATAACTCTATATCAAAAGAAGTCAAGCAGCAAAGGTCTGGCAGAAACATGAATCCTGATGCTCATAAAAGCCCCAGGCAGGCATTCTATAGAATTTGAGAAGCTGGTCTCTTGGGAGAGAGAGAGCATTGTGTTCTCACCCAGTCATCCTCTACTGCTGCTCAGGACAACACAAACATACTCTAGTGAAAGTCAGCTCTTGCTCAAGTGAAGGGAGATAAGTAAAATACTTTCAGGTGAAAATAAGGAAAATGATAAATGAGAATAATTGTGAAAATGGAGTGATTTTTAAATGTTAGCAATTATAAGCTGAAGATGGCTATTTAAGTCAGATATAAAATGAATTTATTTGTGTTTACTGCTTTTACAGTTGAATAACCTCTACCTAAATAGAATCCTTACTGAGGCAATTGTTCTTAAATCTCACTTTTGGAGTCATCATTTTTTCTTGGTAAATTAAAACTGTTTAGAATGATAGCTGTAGAGTGATAGGTGATTAAAGAAGACATAATAGGGTATGTGCTCAGAAATAAAAATAGAACACCTTTGATAATGTGGAACTAATGAAGGATGCATGAGAATCTCTTCAATGAGCTTCAGGTTTTCTCTCGTTTGTCATAGGTCTGGCACACAATTGGTAAGGTGTGGGATGATGTAACCTAGACACAGTTATGTAAAGACTCGTTCTTCCCTTCACTTAAATTACCACTAGCCAATTATCCCTTTACAAATGGTATGTATTCCATTGTCATATATACATCTTAGAAATATGATGTATGATTCATGTCTGTGATAGAATTTTTAGGCTCCTCATTTTAAGATTGCCCATTGGTGTAGATATTGTTAGATGTCACACTCACAAGCCACCCTAGTTCCTTGTCTGAAACCCATTGTGAAAGTTTGCCATTGTCATCCCAGCATTACCCAAAGTTCTTGTTTTTGTGAAGCAGCGTAAAGCAGAACTGAATTCCTAAATAATTAGACATACTATGTGAAAGCTGATTATCTTGTTGAAAGCTAATCCAGACTCCTAGAAGCTTTATAAATTTTTTGTTTAAAATTAATTTTAATGAAAAAATATTAGGAGGACTTGTTTTGGCTATTTTGAACCATGTCATTTCTTTTGGGGATATTAATTACTCCAATGTAGAAGGAGTAGTAAAATGAGACAGTTGCTTGCTTGTGTGATTACGGAAGAAACATTATGTTTTGAGAAAGAGAACCCAAAGGTAATTCTCTTGAGGAAAAGGGAGTATGGCACTTTGGCACATTCCATAAAGCAATTAAATATCTTAGCAGAACAAGTTGCCTTAGAAATGCTACTTTATGTGTAGAACATAAGCTCAGATTTCAGAGACAAATCTTATCTCAACTTTTTTCTTTTTGCTTCCCTATTCTTTACCCCCATAAGTTTCTCATCTGTAAACAAGAAAATACTCCTTAGAATATTAGCTTGCATTAGCATGAGTTATGGAAAATACTGTGAGCCAGTAATAGAATGCAATGCTATGTGTGTTAATAATCCCAGATGCACAGTAGTCAGATCCAACAGCATGCCTGACCTTGGGTGAGTCATCTAGTCATGCTTTGTTGGTTTCCTCATCTATAAAGTGGTGATGGTGATACTATCTACCTTGCTAATATTCTACAATATTACTGAAATTGTAGGTGGTTTGCATTTTAAAGGAATGTGCTATTAAAAATACACTATTGCCATCTCTTCAGGGCATAGAATTCTCCTCATAGTCAGGAGCTATGGTACTGTACAACATGTCCTTGAAGCTTGGAAAGGAGAAGAATGTGGAATCTTAGAGGAGTGCTCAAGTTCCTCTAAGATTTAAAGTTTATTTAAATCATGACAAGGTAACGCACTGATTTGTAGGTGGAGAAATACCACCTTTGCATGTGGCAATAGATGCCCACAAATAAAAATAAATAAAACTAACTTATATCCCCATCATACCCAAACAAAAAAAATTGAAAATTTGTCCAGAAAAGAGAAAATATGCATATCCGTTGAGGCGAATGATTATCCACACTAACCCTCAGTATGTTGTAATCAATACCCTAGAAGAGTGCCTAGGTTATTTTCATATAGTCTGCTTATAGCCAACTCACACTCATGGCCACCAGATACTCAAGAGTTTTCATTAGACACCATAATCAAAATCAATAGGCTTTCAGTTTGAATGAGAAATAGGAGAAAAGGGCTATAAATTACTGTTATTTAAGCTTTAGTTTCTCTCCAGGTTGCTGATGTGCTAAGTATTACCTAACAGTAGGCATTGTGGCATGGAAATATCATGTTTCAATTCTGTGGCCAATCTGCCTGAAATTCTGCAGCAATGAAAATACTAATTTTCTTAGAATCCCATGGTCTAAGAACCTTTCAAAAAGTTTCTGCTCATAGAAATAAAATTTTTCTTTCAAAGAATGTGCACTAAACAGAAATAATAGGCCAACATACTTTAAAGTGCACTTAGATGACAAGAAATGATCATTGATAGTCACAAAATCCAACCTTCATGTGCCATTAACAAGTGCACTTTCAGATTTGAATGCCATTAGTTGTCCATAATTCAGGCATGTTAAACCTGTAAAAAGAAAGGATAGAGACATCTGTCTATGACAGTTTTAAATAGAGTAATAACCTTAGTTCTATTATTGTCAAGTCTCAAAGACAGTGATACCTAATCATATAATCATTTGTCTATTTATGGATTCTCAGTAAATGGTATGTGTTAATTTATTGTTGTACTTGGTTTGATGTATATTCTTTGTCAGAGCAGTTAAAGAGCAATTCTTATCATTTGAGGGGCTGAAAGAGAGTCTGCTGGGTCAGGTTTAGGTTTGAATGTAGATCAAGTTGCCCGAGACAACATTTTTTTCTCTTTTCTCTCTTCCTTTAGTATATAATGTGGGTCAAGAAAATTAGAAAAATATGCACATTTTCTACTCAATTCCCTAAATGAGCAACTCAGGCCATTATTAGCTCTTCAATCACTTAGCACATATGCTCTCTGGTAGAAAGAGTGGAAAGACAGAAGGCTCTGAAATTGCTCAGCTGTCTGGGGAGACCTGGGAGACACAGGATTGGGAGTCTGTGTACCCTAAAATCTATCTGTGTGTATGTTTGTGTGTTGCAGTCACTTCACTCACTGGTTTAGAAAACTGTCAGTGCTTACAAGTAACACTTAAGAACTCTTAACTGATGGCTCAGTTTGGTATGAATGTGCTCTCAATGGCAGAATTGTTGACACCTGCTTGGCTTTTTAAGTAAACCTAGAAAATGGATGTTAAAACTTCTGGTGATTCAACAGTGGTTGGAAAAGGTTATTGCTGTGCTAGAAGGATTTTTTATGTAGACAAAGAGCTTTATGTATTTGTCTGGGTTATTTAATAACATATTTAGGTTTATAGACTCCATTAATTTATGCTTCTCTGTCTATAGGTGGAACACACTGCCATGTTACATAAACCCTGAACCAATATTGCATGTTAGTATTTTTATACTTTTGCAGTTTACACACCAAATTAGGGAAAATCTTCATACTTAATGCACTAAAAGGCTGTTTTGAGGGCTGGCCTTCACATAATTTAAGATTTAACTGTACATTTAAAAAAACAACTACTGTCCCCTTTCCACTTTTCTCCAGATGTCTGAATCAAGCTCCTCCCCATGGTAAAACTACATTTAGTACTAACTAGTTCAGGTGACAGGGTATCTTATTCAATTTAATCCATAGATATAAACCTGAATTTGAATAACTGAAGTAAACTCAGGCAGTTGCTAGCAGAAAGTACTGTCATTGCAACTGTAGGCAGTCATTAAATAAAGATAATTTATGGTTCTTATCATCAAAATAATGTGTATGAAACTTTTTGAACTCTACAATCAAAAGGAATTAAACCCAACCATAATTCTGAAAGTTATCATTCTAAAACTTTGAGGATCAAGATGGTGTTTTCTCCATTCCCAGTCATACCACACCACATAATTATTATGTATAAAAAGAAAACATTTCATAAGCCGTGTAAGCAAAAATTAATGAGAGAAAGTCTTAAAATACACAAGTTTCAGAAAACGGAGTCCATCCACCCACAGGACCATGAATGCTACAGATATAATTGTCATAAAAAATAAGAACATTTAAAACATCGATGTGTTGTGTTAGGTGCCCCACATAGCAAAATATTGATAATTTGGCATGTTTCTCATCCTATAAGTATTTAGAATCTTAAATTGGGAGTCAGAAGAATCACCCCTTCCAAACATTCATTCCATAAATATGCCAAACAATTATTCTACCTCTCAGACAATGTCTCAGCTGTGTTGTCAATAGACTGGACTATGGTATCACCCATGTGCCTTTCAGTTCTAAGAGTCTTAAAGATAGAAGAGAGCATTTTTACATTGAAACACAAAAGTAGTTTCAGAGTTTAGAGCAAGACATATAAATATAGTAAGAATTGCATAATGAAAGGAGGGATAAAGAAATGGAAAAAGGGAAAAATCCTCAACAATGGTTTTTATTTTTATTTTTTTTATTTCACTAAAACAATTTATTGGAGTATAGTTGATTTACAATGTTGTGTTAGTTTCAGGTGTACAGCAAAGTGAATCAGTTGTACATATACACATATCCACACTTTTTTAGATTCTTCTCCCACATAGAACATTACAGAGTATTGAGTAGTGTTCCCTGTGCTATACAATAGGTTTTCATTAGTCACCTATTCTATATATATTGGCGTGTATGTCAATCCCAATCTCCCAATTTATCCCCACTCCACCCCTTGGTAACCATAAGTTTGTTTTCTGAGTCTCTAGCTCTATTTCTGTTTTGTAGATAAGTTCATTTGTACCCTATTTTTAGATTCCACATGTAAGCGATAATATATGATATTTGTCTTTGTCTGACTTACTTCACTCAGTATGACAATCTCTAGGTGCATCCATGTTGCTCTAAATGGCATTATTTCATTCTTTTATATGGCCAAATAGTATTCCATTGTATATACATACCACACCTTCTTTATCCATTCCTCTGTTGATGTACATTTAGGTTGCTGCCATGTACTGGCTATTGTAAATAGTGCTGCAATGAACATAAGGGTGCATGTATTTTTTCAAATTATGTTTTCTTCCAGATATATGCCCAGGAGTGGAATTGCTGGATCATATGGTAGCTCTATTTTTAATTTTTAAAGGAATCTCCTTACTGTAGTGGCTGTACCTAGTTACATTCCCACCAACAGTGAAGGATGGCTCCCTTTTCTCCACACCCTCTCCAGCATGTATTTTTTTACATCTTTGTTGGCGTATAATTGCTTTACAATGGTGTGTTAGTTTCTGCTTTATAACAAAGTGAATCAGTTATACATAGACATATGTTCCCATATCTCTTCCTTCTTACGTCTCCCACCCTCCCACCCTCCCTATCCCACCCCTACAACTGGTCACAAAGCACCGAGCTGATCTCCCTGTGCTATGCGGCTGCTTCCCATTAGCTATCTACCTTACGTTTGGCAGGATATATATATCCATGCCACTCTCTCGCTTTGACACAGCTCACACTTCCCCCTCCCCATATCCTCAAGTCCATTCTCTAGTAGGTCTGTGTCTTTATTCCTGTCTTACCCCTAGGTTCTTCATGACATTTTTTTCCCTTAAATTCCATATATATATGTGTTAGCATAAGGTATTTGTCTTTCTCTTTCTGACTTACTTCACTCTGTATGACAGACTCTAGGTCTATCCACCTCATTACAAATAGATTAATTTCGTTTCTTTTTATGGCTGAGTAATATTCCATTCTATATATTTGCCACATCTTCTCTATGTATTCATCTGATGGTGGACACTTAGGTTGTTTCCATCTCTGGACTATTGTAAATAGAGCTGCAATGAACATTTTGGTACATGACTCTTTTTGAATTATGGTTTTCTCAGGGTATATGCCCAGTAGTGGGATTGCTGAGTCATATGGTAGTTCTATTTGTAGTTTTTTAAGGAACCTCCATACTGTTCTCCACAGTGGCTGTATCAATTTATAATCCCACCAACAGTGCAAGAGGGATCCCTTTTCTCTGCACCCTCTCCAGCATTTATTGTTTCTAGATTTTTTGATGATGGCCATTCTGACTGGTGTGAGATGATATCTCATTGTAGTTTTGATTTGCATTTCTCTAATGCTAAATGATGTTGAGCATTCTTTCATGTGTTTGTTGGCAGTCTGTATATCTTCTTTGGAGAAATGTCTATCTAGGTCTTCTGCCCATTTTTGATTTGGGTTGTTTGTATTTTTGTTATTGAGCTGAATTAGCTGCTTGTAAATTTTAGAGATTAATCATTTGTCAGTTGCTTCATTGGCAAATATTTTCACCCATTCTGAGGATTGTCTTTTTGTCTTGCTTATGCTTTCCTTTTCTGTGCAAAAGCTTTGAAGTTTCATTAGGTCCCATTTGTTTATTTTTGTTTTTATTTCCATTGTTCTAGGCTGTGGCTCAAAAAGGATCTTGCTGTGATTTATGTCATAGAGTGTTCTGCCTATGTTTTCCTCTAACAGTTTGACAGTTTCTGACCTTAATTTTAGGCCTTTAATCCATTTTTAGCTTATTTTTGTTTATGGTGTTAGGGAGTGATCTAATCTCATACTTTTACATGTACCTGTCCAGTTTTCCCAGCACCACTTATTGAAGAGGCTGTCCTTTCTCCACTGTATATTCCTGCCTCCTTTATCAAAGATAAGGTGACCAGATGTGCGTGGGTTTATCTCTGGGCTTTCTCTCCTGTTCCATTGATCTATATTTCTGTTTTTGTGCCAGTACCATAATGTCTTGATTACTGTAGCTTTGTAGTATAGTCTGAAGTCAGGGAGCCTGATTCCTCCAGCTCCATTTTTTGTTCTCAAGATTGCTTTGGCTATTCGGGGTCTTTTGTGTTTCCATACAAATTGTGAAATATTTGGTTCTAGTTCTGTAAAAAGTACCAGTGATAGTTTGATAGTGATTGCATTGAATCTGTAGATTGCTTTGGGTAGTAGAGTCATTTTCACAGTGTTGATTCTTCCAATCCAAGAACATGGTATATCTCTCCACCTATTTGTATCATCTTTAATTTCTTTCATCAGTGTCTTATAATTTTCTGCATACAGGTCTTTTGTCTCCTTAGGTAGGTTTATTCGTAGATATTTTTTTCTATTTGTTGCAATGCTAAATGGGAGTGTTTTCTTGATTTCACTTTCAGATTTTTCATCATTAGTGTATAGGAATGCCAGAGATTTCTGTGCATTAATTTTATATCCTGCTACTTTACCAAATTCATTGATTAGCTCTAGTAGTTTTCTGGTAGCATCTTTAGAATTCTCTATGTAGATTATCATGTCGTCTGCAAACAGTGACAGCTTTACTTCTTCTTTTCTGATTTGGATTCCTTTTATTTCCTTTTCTTCTCTGATGGCTGTGGCTAAAACTTCCAAAAGTATGTTGAATAAGAGTGGTGAGAGTGGGCAACCTTGTCTTGTCCCTGATCTTAGTGGAATTTCTTTCAGTTTTTCACCATTGAGGATGATTTTGGCTGTGGGTTTGTCATATATGGCCTCTATTATGTTGAGGAAAGTTCCATCTATGCCTACTTTCTGCAGGATTTTTTATCATAAATCGTTGTTGACTTTTGTCAAAGGCTTTTCTGCATCTATTGAGATGGTCATATGGTTTTTCTCCAATTTTTTAATATGGTTTATCACATTGATTGTTTTGCATATATTGAAGAATCCTTGCATTCCTGGAATAAACCCCACTTGATCATGGTGTATGATCCTTTTAAGGTGCTGTTGGATTCTGTTTGCTAGTATTTTGTTGAGGATTTTTGCATCTATGTTCATCAGTGATATTGGCCTGTAGTTTTCTTTCTTTGTGACATCCTTGTCTGGTTTTGGTATCAAGGTGATGGTGGCCTTGTAGAATGAGTTTGCGAGTGTTCCTCCCTCTGCTATATTTTGGAAGAGTTTGAGAAGGATAGGTGTTAGCTCCTCTCTAAATGTTTGATAGAATTCGCCTGTGAAGCCATCTGGTCCTGGGCTTTTCTTTGTTGGAAGATTTTTAATCACAGTTTCAATCAGTGCTTGTGATTGGTCTGTTCATATTTTGTATTTCTTCCTGATTCAGTCTTGGCAGGTTGTGCATTTCTAAGCATTTGTCCATTTCTTCTAGGTTGTCCATTTTCTTGGCATACAGTTGCTTGTAGTAATCTCTCATGATCCTTTGTATTTCTGCAGTGTTAGTTGTTACTTCTCCTTTTTCATTTCTAATTCTATTGATTTGAGTCTTCTCCCTTTTTTTCTTGATGAGTCCGGCTAATGCTTTATCAATTTTGTTTATCTTCTCAAAGAACCAGCTTTTAGTTTTACTGATCTTTGTTATCGTTTCCTTCATTTCTTTTTCATTTATTTCTGATCTGATATTTATGATTTCTTTCCTTCTGCTAATTTTGGGGTTTTTTTGTTCTTCTTTCTCTAATTGCTTAAGGTGCAAAGTTTGGTAGTTTATACGAGATGTTTCCTGTTTCTTAAGGTAGGATTGTATTGCTATAAACTTCCTTCTTAGAGCTGCTTTTGCTGCATCCCTTAGGTTTTGGGTCATTGTGTCTCTATTGTCACTTGTTTCTAGGTATTTTTTAATTTCCTCTTTGATTTCTTCAGTGATCACTTCGTTATTAAGTAATGCATTGTTTAGCCTCCATGTGTTTGTATTTTTTACAGATATTTCCTGTAATTGATATCTAGTCTCATAGCGTTGTGGTCAGAAAAGATACTTGATACAATTTCAATTTTCTTAAATTTATCAAGGCTTGATTTGTGACCCAAGATATGATCTATGCTGGAGAATGTTCCATGAGCACTCGAGAAAAATGTGTATTCTGTAGTTTTTGGATGGAATGACCTATAAATATCAAGTAAGTCCATCTTGTTTAATGTATCATTTAAAGCTTGTGTTTCCTTATTCATTTTCATTTTGGATGATCTGTCCATTGGTGAAAGTGGCGTGTTAAAGTCCCCTACTATGAATGTGTTACTGTCCATTTCCCCTTTTATGGCTGTTAGTATGTGCCTTATGTATTGAGGTGCTCCTATGTTGGGTGAACAAATATTTATAATTTTTATATCTTCTTCTTGAATAATCCCTTGATCATTATGTAGTATCTTTCTTTGTCTCTTCTAATATTCTTTATTTTAAAGTCTATTTTGTCTGATATGAGAATTGCTACTCCAGCTTTCTTTTGGTTTCCATTTGTATGAAATATCTTTTTCCATCCCCTTACTTTCAGTCTGTATGTGTCTTTAGGTCTGAAGTGGGTCTCTTGTAGACAGCATATATATGGGTTGTGTTTTTGTATCCATTCAGCCAATCTGTATCTTTTGGAGGGAGCATTTAACCCATGTACATTTAAGGTAATTATCGATATATATGTTCCTATTCCCATTTTCTTAATTGTTTTGGGTTCGTTATTGTAGGTCTTTTCCTTCTTTTGTGTTTCTTGCCTAGAGAAGTTCCTTTAGCATTTGTTGTAAAGCTGTTTTGGTGGTGCTGAACTCTCTCAGCTTTTGCTTGTCCTAAAGGTTTTAATTTCTCCATGAAAACTGAATGAGATCCTTGTTGGGTAGAGTTATCTTGGTTGCAGGTTTTTCTCCTTCATCACTTTAAAAATGTCCTTCCAGTCCCTTCTGGCTTGCAGAGTTTCTGCTGAAAGTTCTGCTGTTAACTTTATGGGGATTTCCTTGTGAGTTATTTGTTGTTTTTCCCTTGCTGCTTTTAATATGTTTGCTTTGTTTTTAATTTTTCAAAGTTTGATTACTATGTGTCTTGACATGCTTCTCCTTGGATTTATCCTGTATGGGACTCTCTGTGCTTCCTGGACTTGATTAACTCTTCCCTTTCCCATATTAGGGAAGTTTTCAACTATAATCTCTTCAAATATTTTCTCTGTCCCTTTCTTTTTCTTTCTTCTTCTGGAACCCCTATAATTCGAATGTTGGTGCATTTAATATTGTCCCAGTGGTCTCTGAGACTGCCCACAGATCCTTTCAATCTTTTTTCTTTATTCTGCTCTGCAGTAGTTATTTCCATTATTTTATCTTCCAGGTCACTTATCTGTTCTTCTGCCTCAGTTACTCCGCTATTGATCCCATCTAGAGTGTTTTTAATTTCATTTTTTGTGTGGTTCATCATTGTGTGTTTCATCTTTAGTTCTTCTCAGTCCTTGTTAAATGTTTCTTGCATTTCATCTGTTCTATTTGCAAGATTTTGTATCATCTTTACTATCATTATTTTGAATTCTTTTTCAGGTAGACTGCCTATTTCCTCTTCATTTGTTAGATCTGGTGGGTTTATATTTTGCTCTTTCATCTGCTGTGTGTTTTTCTGTCTCCTCATTTTGCTTATCTTACTGTGTTTGGGGTCTCCTTTTTGCAGGCTGCAGGTTCATAGTTCCCGTTGTTTTTGGTGTCTGTCCCCAGTGGCTAAGGTTGGTTCAGTGGGTTGTGTAGGCTTCCTGGTGGAGGGGACTAGTGCCTGTGTTCTGGTGGATGAGGCTGGATCTTGTCTTTCTTGTGGGCAGGTCCATGTCTGGTGGTGTGTTTTGGGGTGTCTGTGGACTTATTATGATTTAGGCAGCCTTTCTGCTAATGGGTGGGGTTGTGTTCCTGTTTCTCTAGTTGTTTGGCATAGGATGTTCAGCACTGTAGATTGCTGTTCGTTGAGTGAAGCTGGATGCTGGTATTGAGATGGAGACCTCTGGGAGATTTTCGCCATTTGATATTATGTGGAGCTGGGAGGTCTCTTGTGGACCAGTGTCCTGAAGTTGGCTCTCCCACTTCAGAGGCACAGCACTGACTCCTGGCTGCAGTACGAAGAGCCTTTCATCCACATGGCTCAGAATAAAAGGGAGAAATAGTGGAAAGAAAAAATTAGTAGAAGTAGAAAGGAAGAAAGAAAGAAAGGAGGGAGGGAGTGAGGGAGGGAGCAAGGAAGGAAGGAGGGAAGGAAGGAAGAAAAGAAAGAGAGAAGATAGAGTAAAATAAAATAAAGTAAGATAAAATATAATAAAGTTATTAAAATAAAAAAATAATTATTAAGAAAAAACAAACAAACAAACAAAAATGGACGGATAGACCCCTAGGACAAATGGTGGAAGTGAAGCTATACAGACAAAATCTCACACAGAAACATACACATAAACATTCACAAAAAGTGGAAAAGGGGAAAAAATCATAAATGTTGCTCTCAAAGTCCACCTCCTCAATTTGAGATAATTCGTTGTCTAAAGGAGGGAATTAAGGAAAGAAAGAAGATAAAGTAAAATAAAATAAAGTTATTAAAATAAAAAGTAATTATTAAGAAAAAAATTTAAAAAAACAAAACAGACAGATAGAACCCTTGGACAAATGGTGGAAGCAAAGCTATAGAGACAAAATCTCACACAGAAGCATACACATACACACTCACAAAAAAAGGAAAAGGGGAAAAAAATCATAAATCTTGCTCTCAACATCCACCTCCTCAATTTGGGATGATTCGTTGTCTATTCATGTATTCCACAGATGCAGGGTACACCAAGTTGATTGTGCAGCTTTAATCCACTGCTTCTGAGGCTGCTGGGAGAGATTTCCCTTTCTTTTCTTTGTTCTCACAGCTCTCAGGGGCTCAGCTTTGGATTTGGCCCTGCTTCTGCATGTAGGTCATTGGAGGGCGTCTCTTCTTTGCTCAGACAGGACGGGGTTAAAGAAGCTGCTGATTCGGGAGCTCTGGCCCACTCAGGCCTGGGGGAGGGAGGGGCACGGAGTGCAGGGCGAGCCTATGGCGCCAGAGGCCAGCATGACATTGCACCAGCCTGAGGCGCACCATGCATTTTCCTGGGGGAGTTTTCCCTGGATCCCGGGATCCTGGCAGTGGTGGGCGGCACAGGCTTCCCGGAAGGCGGGTGTGGATAGTGACCTGTTCTCGCACAGAGCTTCTTGGTGGCAGCAACAGCAGCCTTAGCATCTCCTGCCTGTCTCTGGGGTCCCCACTTTTAGCCGCGGCTCATGCCCGTCCCTGGAGCTCCTTGAAGCAGCGCTCTTAATCCCCTCTCCTCACACAGCAGGAAACAAAGAGGGAAGAAAAGGTCTCTTGCCCCTTCGGCAAGTCCAAACTTTTCCCTGGACTCCCTCCTGGCTAGCCGTGGCACACTAACCCCCTGCAGGCTGTGTTCACGCCACCAACCCCAGTCCTCTCCCGGCACTCCGACCGAAGCTGGAGACTCACCTGCCAGCTCCGCCCTCCCCAGCGGATGGACAGACAAGTCTCTCCGGCTGGTGAGTGCTGGTAGGCACCAATGCTCTGTGCGGGAATCTCTCCCCGCTTTTCCCTCCGCACCCCTGTTGCTGTGCTCTCCTCCATGGCTCCGAAGCTTCCCCCTCCGCCACCCACTGTTTCCACCTGTGAAGAGTCTTCCTAGTGTGTGGAAACCTTTCCTCCTTCACAGATCCCTCCCACTGGTTCAGGTCCAGTCCATATCCTTTTGTCTCTGTTTATTCTTTTTTCTTTTGCCGTACCCAGGTACGTGGGGCTTTCTTGCCCTTGGGGAGGTCTGAGGTCTTCTGCCAGTGTTCAGTAGGTGTTCTGTAGGAGTTGTTCCACGTGTAGATGTATTTCTGGTGTATCTGTTGGGAGGAAGGTGATCTCTGTGTCTTACTCTTCCACCTCCAGCATGTATTGTTTGTGAATTTTTTTCACGATGATCATTCTGACTGGTGTGAAGTGATACCTCATTATAGTTTTGATTTGCCTTTCTCAAATAATTAGTAATGTTGAACATTTTTTCATGTGCTTTTTAGCCATCTGTATGTCTTCTAAATGTCTATTTAGATCTTCTGTCCATTTTTTGATTGTATTGTTCATTTTTTTAGATATTCAGTTGCATGAGCTGTTTGTATATTTTGGAAACTAATCCCTTGCCTATTGCTTCATTTGCAAATATTTTCTTCCACTCTGTAGGTTGTCTTTTCAGTTTTTTTATGGTTTCCTTTGCTGTGCAAAAGCTTTTAAATTTAATTAGGTCCCATTTTTTTATGTTTGTTTTTATTTTCATTACTCTAGGGGCGGATTGACTAAGATATTGCTGTGATTTATATCAAAGATTGTTCTGCCTATGTTTTCCTATTAGAGTTTTATAATATTTGGCCTTACATTTAGGTCTTTAATCCATTTTGAGTCTATTTTCATGTATGGTGTCAGGGAGTGTTCTAATTTCATTCTTTTACATGTAGCTGTCCTGTTTTCTCAGTAAAATTTATTGAAGAGATTGTCTTTTCTCCATTGTATATTCTTGCCTTCTTTATCATAGATTAAGTGACTGTGGATGTGTGGGTTTATCTCTGGACTTTCTATCCTTTTCACTTGATCTACATTTCTGTTTATTGTGCCAGTACCATACTATTTTGATTACTGTAGCTTTGTAGTATAGTCTGAAGTCTGGGAGCCTGATTCCTCCAGCTCCATTTTTCTTTCTCAGTATTGCTTTGGTCATTTGGGGTCTTTTGTGTTTCCATACAAATTGTAAAATTTTTGGTTCTAATTATTTAAAAAATGTCTTTGGGAATTTGCTAGGGATTGCATTGAATCTGTAGATTACTTTGGGTAGCATAGTCATTTTGACAATATTGGTTCTTCCATGGTATATCTCTCCATCTGTTTGTGTCATCTTTGATATCTTTCATCAGTATTTTATAGTTTTCTGCCTACAGGTCTTTTACCTCCTTAGGTAGGTTTATTCCTAGGTATTTTATTCTTTTGATGAAATGGTAAATGAGATTGTTTCCTTAATTTCTCTTTCTCATCTTTCATTGTTAGTGTATAAGAATGCAAGAGATTTCTGTGTATTAATTTTGTATCCTGCAGCTTTACCAAATTCACTGATGAGCCCTAGTTTTCTGGTAACATCTTTAGGATTTTCTATGTTCAGTATCATGTCATCTGCAAACAGTGACAGTTTTACTTCTTTTCCAATTGGAGTTCTTTTATTTCTTTTTCTTCTCTGATTATTGTGACTAGGACTTCCAAAACTATGTTGAATAACAGTGGCAAGAGTGGACATCTTTCTCTTGTTCCTGATCTTAGAGGAAATGTTTTCAGTTTTTTACCATTAAGAATATGTTTGCTGTGGTTTTGTCATATATGGCCTTTATTACATTCATGTGTGTTCCCTCTATGCCCAATTTCTGGAGAGTTTTATCATAAATGGGTGCTGAATTTTGTCAAAAGCTTTTTCTGCATCTACTGAGATGATCATATGGTTTTTATTCTTCATTTTATTAATGGGGTAACCAATGGATCACTGAAGAAATCCAAGAGGAAATAAAAAAATACCTACAGGCAAATGACAATGAAAACACCATGATCCAAAACCTATGGGATGCAGCAAAAGCAGTTCTAAGAGGGAAGTTTATAGCAATACAGTCTTACCTCAAGAAACAAGAGAAATCTCAAATAAACAACCTAACCTTACACCTAAAGCAACTAGAGAAAGAAGAAAAAACAAAACCCAGTTAATAAAGGGAAAGAAATCATAAAGCTCAAAGCAAAAATAAATGAAATAGAGATGAAGTAAACAATTAAATGAAGATCAATGAAACTAAAAGCTGGTTCTTCGAGAAGATAAACAAAATTGATAAAACTTTAGACAAACTCATCAAGAAAACAAGGGAGAGGTCTGAAATCAATAAATTTAGAAATAAAAAAGGAGAAGTAACAACTGACACTGAAGAAATACAAAGGATCATGAGAGACTACTATAAGAAACTATGCACCAATAAAATGGGCAACCTAGAAGAAATGGACACATTCTTAGAAAGGTACAACCTTCCAAGTTTGAACTAGGAAAACATAAAAATATGAACAGAAAAATCATAAGTACTGAAATTGAAACTGTGTTTTAAAGGCTTCCAACAAACAAAAGTCCAGGACCAGATGGCTTCACAGGGGAATTTTATCAAACATTTAGAGAAGAGTTGACACCTACTCTTCTGAAACTCTTCCAAAAAATTACAGAGTAAAGAAAACTCCCAAGCTCATTCTATGAGTGTGCCATCACCCTGATACTAAAGCCAGACAACGATATCATAAAAAAAGAAAATTACAGGCCAATATCACTGATGAATATAAGCAATGTTTTTTAAAGATAAAGTTAATTAAAATTTGTTAGTGGAAATTTTTTTAATTAAGAAATTTCAATATACCATATCATCAATAAGAACAAAATCCTTAGAAACATATTGAACAAAAGAAATACAAAACTTTAATACTGAAAACAATGAACTGTTATTGAAATAAATGAAAAAGACTTAAAAAATGGAATGATATTCTGTATTAATGGATTGGAAAACTTAATATGATTAAAGTGGCAATGTTTCCCAAATTGTTCTACTGATGCAATGCAATCTCTATCAAAATGCCAACTGGCTTTTTGAAGAAATGGACAAGCTGATCCTAAAATTCATGTGGAAAAGAAGGGATATAATAGGGAGAATTATTCAAGGAACCACACCCAGCAATTCTACTCTTAGGTATAAATCCAAAAGAAATGAAAGCATATGTCCACACTAAAATTTGAACACAAATGTTGATAGCCATGTTATTCATGATAGCTCAAAAGTGGAAACAATCAAAGTGCCCATTACTGAAGAATGTATAAACAAATTGTGGTATAACCATATAATGAAATAATTTTGTCCACAGAATGTAATGACATACTGAAACATGTTACCACATGGATGAACCTTGAAAACATTATGCTAAGTGAAAAAAGTCATATAAAAAAGGCCATATAGTTTTTATATGACTTGTACAAATTGTCCATAATAGGCATATCTATAGAGACAGAAAATGGATTAGTAGTTTCCAGGAGCTGTGAGGAGAAGGGAATAGGGAATGTCTGCTAATGGATATGGAGTTTCTTTTTGGGTGATGAAAGTACTCAAATTAGATAATTGATTATACAACTTTGTAAATATTGAAAAACACCTGAATTGTATACTTTAAAGGGGTGAATATTATGGTAGTATGTGAATTATTTTTCAATAAAGATGTATTAAAAATAAGATCATAATTTTACATACAAGTTAACTATTTTTGTGCCTAAAGTTCAATCTGGGCCATGGAAACTTGTTTGGCTTTCAGTCAGAGCAGATCATGGTAGTCAACTCTACTAACCTGAAGATCTTGATCATACATATACCAGTCCACTTTAATTTAATGAGCTTTTCAGTTATAGTCCTCAATAAATTTAGGTGTTATTATTTTAATTTGTTAATTATAAAATAAGCTATAAAGCTGGGTTTCACCAAAAAGCCTCACAAACCAGCCTCAGTGAAATATCACCCTAGTTCTCCAACATTCTCATGTCACACAGTAAGTGATAACTATTCTTTTCTTTTTCCTTTCTTTGAGGTCTTAAATATAGCTATGGGCTGAATGTTTGTGTCTCCCCAACACTCATATTTTAAAGCCAAAATCCCCAATATAATGGCATTCGGTTGTGGGGACTTTGGGAGCCTTCATGAATGTGATTAGTGCCCTTATAAGAAGAGACAGGAGAGAGCTGATCTCTCTCTTCACCATATGAGGATGGTGGCTTCCATCTGCAACCAGGAAGAGAGTTCTCACCAGGAACCCAATCAGCTGGCACCTTGATCATGGACTTTGCAGCCTCCAGAACTGTGAGTAATAAATGTTTGTTGTTTAAGCCATTCAGACTATGGTAATTTGTTATAGTAGTCTGAGCTGATTAACATAATGCCTTATCCATAAATGAAGAGGGATGACGGCTAAACTTAAAAGTCCTTTCCATCTCTTGGATTGTCTAAACCATAATTTTAAATTCAATATTTCAATATTGAAAGAGGTCTTGGTTGAAGAGTTTAGACTATTATTGTTTGACAGTGTTACCAAAGGAAAAACTAAGCCATGTCATATTTACTATGCAAAGGAAATTAGGATATTTCTGAAGATGTAAGATTTCTTGGGAGGATTTATTTCAATAAATCTTACTTTTGTTAGTGAGCACTAAACAAGAGAGGAGGATACACAGCCTGGAAAAGATTGGCATGTGGCAATTAAGTAGAGTCTCAAGGTCTTCTAGCAGTTTATTCTTTCTTTCACTTGTCTAATTTTAATAGATATTGTTTGAGTACTTACTATGAGCCAGCCACTGTGCTAAGTGTTGAACAATAAATATGAACAAATCAGACAACTTACCTCATGGACCTGCCACCTGTCACCATTATGTTGGACCAGTCTTGGATATAACATAATCAGAGCAAAACCTCTATTTATTTTTTCCAACATCTATTTATTTTTCTACTTGTTTAAGAATAAATTAGCCTTATAATTTTTCTGCCTACATTTAGGTAACAGACAGTCCTGTGGTCACTTTACATTGCCAGCATTTTCAGTTCAGGAATTAGGCTAATCAACAGAAAATAGTAATCAAATTTTCAAATGTTATTGAATGACAAAACTCTCATCTCTCAGTTGGGCTTTCATTCACCTGGAATATTCCAATGGGAATGATTTGAGTGAAAGAAATCATGGTCTAGAATATTATCAAAGGCAGCTTCAGTCAGAGGCATGTGTTCTAATTGGTAGGGTTCCAGAGACACTGCAGATTAGTAAAGGGTCCCCCAGCATAATGACCAGCTTTCTTCTCATTCAATTTAAAACTGTATGTCTACAAACAGAAGGAGAGATATACCATGTTCTTGGATTGGAAGAATCAACATTGTGAAAATGACTATACTCCTCAAAGCAATCTACAGATTCAATACAATCTCTATTAAACTATCAAGGGCATTTTTCACAGAACTAGAACAAAACATTTCACAATTTGAATGGAAACACAAAATACCCCAAATAGCTAAAACAATCTTGAAAAAGAAAAGCGGAGCTGGAGGAATCAGGCTCCCAGAATTCAGATTATACTACAAAGCTACTGTAATCAAGACAGTATAGTACTGGCACAAAGACAGAAATATAGATCAATGGAGCAGAATAGAAAGCTCAGAGATAAACCCACATGCATATGGTCACCTTATCTTTGATAAAGGAGGCAAGAATATACAATGGAGAAAAGATAGGCTCTTCAATAAGTGGTGCTGGGAAAACTGGACAGCTACATGTAAAAGAATCACATTAGAACACTCCCTAACACCACACACAAAAATAAACTCAAAACGGATTAAAGACCTATATGTAAGGCCAGACACTATAAAACGCTTAGAGGAAAACATAGGAAGAACACTCTATGACACAAATCACAGCAAGATCCTTTTTGACCCACATCCTAGAGAAATGGAAATAAAAACAAAAATAAACAACTGGGACCTAATGAAACTTCAAAGCTTTCTCAGAGCAAAGAAAACCATAAACAAAATGAAAGACAACCCTCAGAATGGGAGAAAATATTTGCAAATGAAGCAACTGACAAAGGATTAATCTCCAAAATTTACAAGCAGCCCATGCAGCTCAATATCAAATAAACAAACAACCCAATCCAAAAATGGTCAGAAGACCTAAATAGACATTTCTCCAAAGAAGTTATACAGATTGCCAACAAACACATGAAAAGATGCTCAACATCAATAATCATTAGAGAAATGCAAATCAAAACTGCAATGAGGTATCACCACACTGGTCAGAATGGCCATCATCAAAAAATCTGCAAACAATAAATGCTGGAGAGGGTGTGGAGAAAAGGGAACCCTCTTGCACTGTTGGTGGAAATGTAAATTGATACAGCCACAATGGAGAACAGTATGGAGGTTCCTTAAAAAACTAAACATAGAACTACTATCTAACCCAGCAATCCCACAACTGGGCATATACCCTGAGAAAACCAAAATTCAAAAATAGATACATACCTCAATATTCATTGCAGCGCTATTTGCAATAACCAGGACATGGAAGCAACCTAAGTGTCCATCGACAGATGAATGGATAAAGAAGACATGGCACATATATACAATGGAATATTATTCCATAAAAAGAAACAAAATTGAGTTATTTGTAGTGAGGTGGATGGACCTAGAGTGTGTCATACAGAATGAAGTAAGTCAGAAAGAGGAAAATAAATACCGTATGCTATCACATATATATGGACTCTAAAAAAAAAAAAAAGGTTCTGAAGAACCTATTGGTGAACAGAAATAAAGACACAGATGTAGAGAATGGACTTGAGGACATGGGGAGGGGGAAGGGTAAGCTGGGACGAAGTGAGAATGGCATGGACATATATACACTACCAAATGTAAAATAGATAGTTAGTGAGAATCAGTTGCATAGCACAGGGAGATCAGCTCGGTGCTTTGTGACCACCTAGAAAGATGGGATAGGGACAGTGAGAGGGAGATGCAAGAGGGAGGAGATATGGCGATATATGTATGAGTATAGTTGATTCACTTTGTTATATAGCAGAAACTAACACACCATTGTAAAGCAATTATATTCCAATAAAGATGTTTTTTAAAAAAGCGTATGTCTATCAACCAGCTCAGCAATTCACATAGAGCAACAAGTAAGCCTTTCTTTGTCTATATTCTTGTATGTGAACAAGCAACAAAGAATCACAGAAATTTGAGGAAAACAAAACAAGAAAGATAGATGAAAATAAATTTCATCTGTGGAAACAGGGAAATTTCCAGGAATTAAAAAAGAATTAAAACTAAATTAGTAGCCTCAGAGATATCTGTGAAGATATTGCATGTGTAAAATAAGTTCAGCATATTGTGAAGAATGAACAATAAATTCCAATTCAAGATGGCAGTCTTATCACATGCATTTATCTCTTCTTCCTTCTGACTCCCTCAAAACAATAGCAAAATAATAGAAAAAAAAAGCATAAACCTACATAAAGACAGTGAGAGGTGTCCACTAGAAAATATGAGATTAGCATAGGTTTCTGGACTCTAGGTAGAAACACAAAGCTCACTGGTGAGTAATGAAACGGAGTTGTGGGATCACAAGCTGAAGAAATGGGTCCTTATTATTAATATGCACCTGGTGAGGCCTAGGGAACGTGAGTTTTAATAGACTATTGCAAGAGTGTAGGAGGAAGGTCATGAGAGCCATGGCAAAATGAGTTTATGAAAAGCCATTTAATTTGTTGGTAAACATATTAGGACTTAATGGAGAAGTTCTTACAAAAGAGTTAATAAATAGGGATTAAACTTTGAGAATTTATCCTTGGGAAGGAGAGGAGACACTTCTTCCAAATGTTAGTGAAAGAAATGTATAGAGGATGGATAACATGAGATGAGAACATGTGCTGAGAATCAGGTGGGCTACAGACAATCTAGGGACTTTACAGGAGTGGTAAATGCTTAAAACAGCTATTGAGGAATATATATATAAATGAACTGAGACAAGATGAGAAATTGTTCCTCGATCACAGTGCTATCTCAGCTAAGGCCAGAATGGATCATAATGCAATTGATTACACAGTGATTTTCCTCAATCATGCTTAGATGCCATGGGTTTTAACACAGTGCAGGGCCAAAAGGCCTAAAGGGCCAGAAGACCCAGAATGCTTGTGTAGATCCACTGAAATGTTTGATCATGGAAGATAGGCAGAGTCAAAGTAATGTAAATGAAATCAGAAGTGGTTCATGGACTGGGAGAACATGCAGAGAAATGAGGCTGCAAAAACAATGAGAGTAAAGAGCAGGCTTAGTGGAAGTAAGGCTATTCAGAGGTGAAAGACTTGGAACAATGATTTCAAAGAAAGCACAAGGTCTTAGCTTACAAAGTTAGTGTATTTCCTATGAATGAGAAGATCCAAAGTATAACTTTAAAGATCACTGACATACATGTAATATATCAGAAATCATCTTAAGCATTTGTTGTATAACTAAATACATAGCCTTTGAAAAGAAGTTTAAAAAAATTGTGTGAGTATTTGTTTATGTTTCCAAAATGAATCAATATAATTAAGATGAAATAGATTTTGTGAAGGTTCTGCAAAAGATGATAGTGAAAAAAACATTTCTAATAAGGCATATCAAAATAAACTCTAAATAGTTATTTTTATCTCTCAAAAGCAAATTTTCCAATAGTGTTACACATGTGGTAGATCTATTTCCAGAGCAGCAATAAATTATTTTAAAGAAAGACAAAACATATGCCTGGCTAACGATTACTAGTAAGGGAAAATCATTTCTGTATGACCAATAAATAGTCAAAAGATACAAAAGACAAAACATATGCCTGGCTAACGATTACTAGTAAGGGAAAATCATTTCTCTATGACCAATAAATAGTCAAAAGATACAAAAGACAAAACATATGCCTGGCTAACGATTACTAGTAAGGGAAAATCATTTCTGCATGACCAATAAATAGTCAAAAGATACAAAAGACAAGACATATGCCTGGCTAATAATTACTAGTAAGGGAAAATCATTATTGCATGACCAATAAATAGTCAAAAGATACAAAAGATTTTTGGCCAATAAATAGTCAAAAGATAAGATATTTGAATAAATGGACAATCCAAGGGCTAACATATTAATCCAGCTACCTATAATCCATTAAATGAATTAAGTATATTAAATAAATATTGTTTTTGTTATCTCATTGCATAATAAATCACTCCAAAACATAATAGCTTACAACTACAACAATTATTTATTATCTCTCATGATTCTGTGGATTGACAGGGCTCCACTGTGCAGTTCTTTTGCTCCATGAATAGTTGGTAAGGGCTGAAGTCAACTGAACTCTCAACTGGGCTGGAATGTCTAGATCAACTCACTTACTTGGCTGGCAATTGGAGATGTGTATTGGCTGGGAGTTGGTTGGGGCTGTTGACCAAGATGCCTCTCTTTTCCTCCATGTAGATTTTCCATATATTTTGACCTTCTCAAAATACTGTGGCTGGGCTTGAATATATAAAGTTCTAAGTAGAAGCTGAAGACTTCTCAAAGCACTGCTTTGAAAGTTATGTAATGTCCCTTCTGCTGCATTTTGTTTGTCAAAACCATCTTGAATATGGCCAGGTTCAATTTAGAGTGGAGATATGTGGAAGTGTCTTTTTTTTAAGTTAAAGTAATATATACATACAATTTTTAAAAAATCAAATACTGAGAAGATCTTGTATGAAAAGTAATGATTCTCTATGTGCCCTCAAGTCCCTGCTCTCTAGGGATTTTGCACAGCCAATTTTCTGGAATTCTTTTTATTAATATACAGCATTGATTGAACTGTTTCCTGAACTCATTCTTTTTTCATTTATTTGTTTATTTTTCTGGGGCACATTTTCAAGTATTGTCCAAAAAGAGGGTACATGAGACATAGTTTTTCACTCCTTGATTACTTAAAAATATTTTATTCTGTAACCACACTTGGTTGTTTTTTTTGTGTGTGTGATATAGAATTCTAGATTGAAAAAAAACTTTCCTCCAGAATTCCAAATGCATTTTTTCTATAATTTTTAGCACCAAGTATTACTGATAAGTAGTCTAATTCCAGTATTATTCCTGTTATTTTGTAACTATTACCTAGAATATATATGGAGTAGGTTGAACTTGAGGCCAGCTGATTTGCCTTGCAAAATCCTATAGATGTTTGGGACTATCACATTTTTATTATAATAGAATGTGGGAACAAGGGATGGAGCTACAAAGAAGGTATGTTAAGAAGAATGACTCCTGTAAAAATGTCCGTACTGGAATCCCAGGGACCTGTGAATATGTTACATTATGTGGCAAAGGGAAGTTTACAGATGTAATTAAATTTGTAGACCTTAAAATAGGAAAATTATCATAGATTATCTGGACCAAATATAATCACAGGAGTCCTTTATAAGCAAAGAACTTTCTCTGACGAGAGTTAGATACAGTACAAGGAAAAGACAGAGAGATGCAAAACAGGGAAGAGAATCTGTTGAGGCTGGAGGGGTCCACATGGAAAGAATGAAAAGGAATGTGGGTAGCTTCTAGGACTGATAGACAGCAAGGAAAAGGAACCTTCATTCCTATAATCACATGGAACTGAATTTAGATGACAAACTCAAATAGGCTGAAAGCATATTTCCCCCAAAGCATCCAGTAAAGAATGCAGCACTCAAGGCTGATTTCAACCTTGTAAGTTCCTAAGCAGAGGACCCAGCTGAGCCCACCTGGACTTCTGATCTACAGAAACTGTGAGATCATAAATTTGTGTTATTTTAGGTCACTCATTTTTGGTGATTTTTTACAGCAGCAATAGGTAGCTAATATGGAAAGTCATTAATTGAAATCAGTATATATATTAAAAACATGGTTCTATCCTTTTTTCCAACTCTCTGCATGTAGAATATCTGTCAGCAGGATTACTCGTCAGCTCAAGACACACACACAAAAAAATACACAAGAATTTCTCTGAAAAAATATAACCATCTACACTGCTAAGGGGTAGGGCAGTTACCCACACTTATGTATGACTTGATTACAAAATTGAGGGGCCCCCACCAACCTCCCCTTAATGTTTGATAATTTGCTAGGACAGCTCATAAACTCCAGAAAACACTTTATTATTATTGGATTATTATGAAGAATACAAATGAAGAGCCAGTTGGAAATGTACATAGGGCAAGGTCTGGAAGGGTACGTAGTGCAGGAGCTTCTGTCCCTGTGGAGTTAGGATATGCCACTCTCTTGACACATGGATGTATTGGTCAACTTGAAAGCTCTCTGAATCTTGTTGTTTAGATGTTTTTATAAAGGTTCCATTACATAGGCATAATAATTGATTAAATTGTTGGTCATTGATGACTGAACTCAATCTCCAGCTCCTCTCTCCTCTCCATCAGTTGGCTGAAAGTTCCATGTGAGTAGTCACATGGTTAGTTTCTCTGGCAACCAGTCCCATCTTGAAGCTAACTAGCATAAATTCAAGTATGGTTGAAAGGGGCTAACTATGGATAAAAGATGCTCCTATTACCCCTATCATTTAGGAAATTCCAAAAATTTTAACAACTCTGTGTCAGGACCAGGGACAAAGACCAAATATTATATATACTTCTTATTATGTCACATAGGCAAACACAAATGAACACAGGTGAAACAGAAAATGCAGTAAGCAGAAAAGAACTTTCAAAAAATTAAAAGAAAATAACCAGTAATAGAATACTAATTTGTGTTCTAGAGTTATTTTAGAAGATTGCACTGATGATGTAAGAATAGGATACTAAACACAATGAATACAAAACAAAGAAATTAGAAAACATTAAAAATCATTAGGAAAGCAAAATATGATAGTTGAAAGAAAGAAATCAATGGACTGTTGGGGAGAAAATTAACAAAATCTCCCTTGAAAGTTAAAAAAAATGCATATCAATGGAAAAATTTTGAGAAAATATTACATATATAGAAGACCAAGATGAGAAGCTCAAAATCCAGTTAAAAAAAATTTGAGAAAGTGAGAACAGAGGATAGAAGGGAGGAAATTTTGAAAGAAACAACACAGTGTTTTCCAAAGTTTCATGAAGGATACATGTTTCTAGATTGAAAGGATAAATACAGGCATATAATTTACCCTTTTCTTCCAGCCAACTGGGTAGAAAGAGGGAATTTCTCTTAGAGATTATATGCCTATGTTGCCATATAGTTCTGCAGGACTAAGACTGCTTTTGGGGTAAAGTAGTAAGAAAACACAGAGAAGAAAATAATGGGGATTGCCTCACACTCATGGGACCACAGGTCCCACCCCTCCGAGTTCATTTGTCCAGAAAACTAGTTTTAGGTATCTGCACAATTGCTCCCACTGCTGCAGTGATGCTCTGTGACAGAGGTTCCCCCTAGAGGCAGGGCTTAGAGAGAAAAAAAAAGGAAAAAAGCAAACACACATAGTCTCCGGAACACAGGTGTCGCTCTTCCAAGTTGAGAAAGACAAGATTTCTCTCTGCATTTTTGCTTCCCACACCTGTTGCATAGTTCCGCATTTGAACCACCCTTGGGTTAAAGCCAGGAGGTAAAAAAGAGGAAAAATAAAAGCAGAAAAATCATGCTTGTTTACTGTTTTTTCCAGTTTGGGTATCCCTCCCCAATTCATCTTTTTAGAGTTCTCAGATTTTGTTATTTGTATTTTAACCAGAAGTTATAGGTATAATCAGTGGGATAAAGAGTATAAGGCTGACTATGAACGTCTAAATCAGGTTTTGATGTTTAACTTAAGTGTAAGAAGTAATGTCCAGCAGAATATAAGAAATACGTGACTAGAAAAAAAGCTATACGATTATATGTGGAATGTTAATTGAATAATTAAATCAACAATGATTTAGGTTCCACCTAGTATATAGGTATGATGCTTTACTTTGGGGAGTAACAAAGACATACCTCAGAGATATTTTTGGATTGGCTCCAGGCAAAGTGAATATTGCAGTAAAGTGAGTCACACAGAGTTTTTGGTTTCCCAGTATATATATATATAAGTTATGTTTATACTATACTGTAGTCTATGAAGTGTTCAATAACATTATGTCTAAAAAAAATGTTTTTGCTGTTAGAGGGTCTTGCCTAGATGTTTATGGCTGGTGACTGATCAGGATGATGGTTGCTGATGTGTGGGGTGGCTGTGGCAATTTCTTAAAATAAAACAACAAAGAAGTTGCTGCATTGATTGACTCTTTCTTTCATGAATGATTTCTCTGTAACATGTAACATTTTGGGAACTGTTTCCAAGAGTAAGCATACTGATTGAACAGAGCAGATACGCATGCCATTTTAGTGACCTGCTGACATAGTGTTATTTTACTATATTTCAATAGTCAAGGCAATTACAGAAGTCAATCCTGATCCAAGAGGAGGGGCATAGGCACCTTTGCTCAATGGGAGGAATGTAAATGTCACTTGTAAGAACATATGAGACAAAATCTATTATTCTGGCTCTCTTTGGAAAGTACAATTTGCAGCAGTGTGCCACGGTTTTTAAAAGCATCATAATACAAACATGGGGAGTTTAAAAATATATAAAATAGCAACCTCTGGTGGTTATTTTTAAGTACAGAGAGTCCATATGATAAGCAACACATCAAAGGTAAAATGTAATAATCTGGAGCTATCAACTCCCACAAATTAACACATTTATTTATTTGTTAATAACTGATTAAGCATTCAATGTTTTCCGAGTCCCGGGGGTTATACAAATGAGTAAGACAAGGTCCTGTCTCTAATAAGACAAATAACTTCACCATAATTTTAATGCTGTTGCCTAATTTTGGGACACGCAGGGTGCTGACACAGTAAACTCTTAGAAGAGTTGGTCTCTGCTTCAAGGCACCTTATGATATTTTCTATCTCATTGTTTCCCAGTGGGTGTTGCCTACTTTTAATGTGACCTATATAGTCAACGTGTATTAATTGTCCCTTTGAAACTGATGTGTGAATCTGCCAATCACTTGCTTCTGGTAAGCCCCGGTATTGCTATTCACATTATCATTGATTTAAATAACCATGGTGCTTGGCTTCTCAAGGATACCCCTCTGGAGGGTATACAGATTTATCTAGAATTAAAGTAAATTGGAGCAGTGTATTTAGTTACAGAATATAGCAATGTGTCCTACTAAGGACAGATTCTTCATCAGGGGAAAGCTATATTTAACTAACTCTTTTTTAATTGCTTTGATGTAGTTTTAAGAGCATTGAAATTTAATCTCATAGGAACATTCCCCTTTTTATAGATCCCTGGCCTTTCTCAGGTTTAAAAAATGCATTTACCTCATTTTAGCAAAGAACAAATACTCCATCATGCAAAAGAATATTAAAATAAAGTATATTTCCTATCTGAAATGATACATGTTTCAACAACATCTAAGACGTGAAACAAATGAGTGAAGAAACCTTAATAAGGTTAGTGTTTTTGCACACTCACTTTCTCCTTTACAAACTCATATGAAGATGGGGCACAAAGCAAATTTGTATAAACTTGGAGCGATAACTACAATGGTACCACAAATAAAGTGGGTCATGAAGACTTTCAGAATATATTTATATTTCTGTATTTATATTCATGACATAGACAATATAAATATGATGACCATCTCAAAGAAATCTATTTGCACAGTGTAGAAGCATATTCAGTTGAAGATCTGGTGTGGCAATTTCTCTGGCATATTTGAGAATCTTTAGAAACCATGGAGAATAATCTGCCAGACGGAATAGTCTTACAGAGTGAGATATTGGAGCTTACTTGGGAAGGTATAAGGTGGTTTCTGCCACTAAAGTAAAACTGTTTTCTAATCTGCTTGGAAAATTGCAGTGAGAGGCATTTCATATTTCACTGCATCACAAAGCACTCTTCCCACTTCCCCAGTTCTTTCCATTGATGAAACATTCCTCTCTGGGCCGAATCTAAATCTTCCTTATAAATTATTTCTTTTTAGATCTAAAAGTAAAAACACATTTGAAGATGGATTAAGGAATTTTCTTTTCAAATATTTGAAGGTAATTCAAACATGTCTACTTATCCAGAGGAAAACATTTCTATATTTTTTAGCCACTCTCCATATAATGTTTTTTTAGACCTATCTACTGCTTTTTCATAGTAGATTCATCATTAGTAGATAGAGTCATTAATCTGTGGTAAAACAAAGTGCCTATTCTAGATATTGTGTTAGGTACTTACACATACATATTTTCACTTCATTTCAGAGTAATCTCCTGAGGTAGATATTGTGAACCAGGAATTTGGATGACAATGTTAAGAAATTTGCCAAAAATCACAGAGTTGTGAGTGGTGAAGCTGGTTTTCCCAAGCAGATCCTTTGACTTCATCTTCAGGTATCTCTGCTTCTCCATAAATACCATAGGAGTGAACTGTCAGAGGCAGAGACAAGTTGATGGAGTAGAAAAATGTGAGCTCACCCTCTCTCACAAAAACACCAAACAACTATCGATCAAGAAACTCTGGCACCTACTAAAAACGACATCCTACATCCAAAGTCAAAGAAGTCACAACGAGATAGTAGGCAGGACACAATCATGGTAAAACCAAATCCCATACCCACTGGGTGGGTGACCACAAACTGGAAAATAATTATATTGTAGAGGTTCTCTCACAGGAGTGAAAGTTCTGAGCCCAATGTCAGCCTCCCAAACTGTGGTCTGGCATCAGGAGGAGGAGCCCCAGAGCACCTGGCTTTGAAGGCCAGCCTGGTTTGATCACAGGAATTGCACAGGACTGGGAGAAACAGAAACTCCATCCTTAGAGGGTGCACACAAGGTCTTGTGCACACCAGGACCCAGGTGACTGCATAAGAGGCCTGGGCCAGACCTACCAGTTGGTATTTGAGGGTCTCCTGCAGTGGTGGGGGGAAGCTGTGGCTCACTGCAATGACCAAGATACTGGTGATGGTAGTTCTGGGGAATACTCACTGGCGTAAGCCCTCCTGGAGGCTGCCATTTGCTCACCAAGAACTGACCCCACTCAACAGTCTCTGGGCTCCAGTGCTGGGATGCCTCAGACCAACAGGGTGGGAACACAGCACTACCCATCAGCAGACAGGCTGCCTAAAGTCTTCCTGAGCCCACAGCTGCCCACTAAACACACTACTTGACATGTCCTTTCACACCAGAGGGACAAGACCCAGCTCCATCCACCAGTGGGCAGGCACCAGTCCCTCCCACCAGGAAGCCTGCATAAGCCTCTTAGTCCAACCTCATCCACCAGGGGGCAGACAACATAAGCAAGAAGAACTACAACCCTGCAACCTGCAGAACCAAAATTGCAATCACAGAAAGTTAGACAAAATGAGAGAGCAGAGGAATATGTCCCAGATGAAGGAACAAGATAAAACCCCAGAAAAACAACTAAGTGAAGTGGAGATAGGTAATCTTCCTAAAAAAGAATTCAGAGTAATGATAGTAAAGATTATTCAAGATCTCAGAAAAAGAATGAAAGCATAGATCAAGAAGATAAAAGAAATGTTTAATGAACAGCTAGAGGATCTAAAGAACAACAAACAGAGATGAACAATACAATAACTGAAATGAAAAATACACTAGAAGAAAAAAGTAACAGAATAAATGAGGCAGAAAAACAGATAAGTGAGCTGGAAGACAGAATGGTGGAAATCACTGCCATGGAACAGAATAAAGGAAAAAGAACGAAAAGAAAAGAGGACCATCTAAGAGTCCTCTGGGACGGCATTAAGCCCACCAACATTCACAGGATAGGGGTCCCAGAAGGAGAAGAGAGAGAAAGGACCTGAGAAAATATTTGAAGAGATTATAGCCAAATACTTCCCTAACATGGAAAGGAAACACTCAAGTCCAGGAAGCACAGAGAGTCCCATATAGCATAAACCCAAGGAGGAATAGGCCAAGACACATATTAGTCAAACTCACAAAAATTAAAGACAAAGAAAATATTAAAAGCAACAAATAAAATACAAGGGAATGCCCATAAGGTTATCAGCTGATTTCTCAGCAGAAACTACAGGCCAGAAGGAAGTGGCATGATATATTTAAAGTGATGAAATGGAAGAACCTACAAGCAAGAATACTCTACGCAGCAAGGCTATCATTCAGATTTGACAGAGAAACCAAAAGCTCTACAGACAAGCAAATGCTAAGAGAATTCAGCACCACCAGACCAGCTTTGCAACAAATGCTAGAGGAACTTCTAGGCAGAAGAGAAAAGGCCACAACTATAGAAACAAGAAAATTACAAATGGAAAAGCTCACCAGTAAAGACAAACATACAGTAAAATTAGGAAATCATCCACACACAAATATATCAAAACCACCAATTGTGAGAAGAGGAGAGTACAAGGAAAGTTAGTGAAAATGCATTTGAAATTAAAAGACTGGCAACTTAAAACAATCTAGCTTATATACAGACTGCTATATCAAAACCTCATGGTAACCACAAACTGGAGTGAGCTATCATTCATGAAATACTGATTAAATATCTGGTATTATTGAGACCAGCAGTGCTTAAGTATTAGTGGACACCAGAATCACCTGGAGGGCTTTTAAAAACATGTATTTATTAATCTTACCTTAGAGTTTCAGATACAGTATGTTTGGGGTGAGGCCTAAGAATTTTTATTTCTATCAAGTCCCCAGGTGTTGCTGATGCTGCTGGTCTGAGGACCACACTTCAAGAACTACTGATTTAGAGGATTCTGTGGTGCTTGTCTGGAGGACTCTTGTAGTCAGAGCTGTACACTGGTGATTAACAGGAAAATAACAGAAAACATTGCCTTCTCCAAGAAGCCTATATAGATGTAGTGATGGCCTCTACCCTGTACACCACACTCTAATTTCCCCTCTTCTCCACCCCCACAAGGCACCACTCTCCTAATCCCATAATCCACTGTGCATATCTCTATTACTACATTTATCACAATGTATATGAAATATTTTTTTCTCTGTTTCCTCCTATTAGACTGGGGAGCTATTGAGGGCAGAAGCTACTTTATTTCTCTCTGTACCCCTGACATCTTGTGAAGTGTCTGACATTCAGCAGAAACTCAATAATTTTAGAATGAATGGTGGAATAAATATGACATGGTAATTACATTTGTAAGTAGCAGAAAAATATGAAAATAGGTCGTATGTCTACAACAACATAAAATTTTTTTAAAGTTTTGAAAGATGTGAGCTTAAATGAAGAAGATAAAGCATCATAAAGAAAATGCAAAATTTCAAATTCATATTCAAAAGGAATTCTTTTTTTATTGCGGTACCCAGGCCTCTCACTGTTGTGGCCTCTCCCATTGCGGAGCACAGGCTCCGGACGCGCAGGCTCAGCGGCCATGGCTCACGGGCCCAGCTGCTCCGCGACATGTGGGATCTTCCCGGACTGGGGCACGAACCCGTGTCCCCTGCATCAGCAGGTGGACTCTCAACCACTGCACCACCAGGGAAGCCCTCGAAACGAATTTTGAATAATCTCTGTTGAAGTTGATGTGAAAAAGTCTTAGGGGTTTTAGTTAAATCTCAGTTCAGTATAAATCAATAGTATGAAGTAGCTGCTAGGACAATTAATAACCATGAGGCTTATGTAGAGAGTATATGTATTTAATACGGTCAGACTATTTGTTAATTTTTAGTTTAAAGGTAATAGTAGTGTTTGAAAGAAAAGAGCCTGGTAGGAGGATGGGTTCATGTTCCCAGTACTTCCTTATTATACCAAAAACCAGATTATGTGTAAAGTATGTTGTCTTTCATCTGGTCCTATTTAAATTTTACTTCAGGGAGACTTCACTGGTTTTCTAAAATGTAAAGATGCAAACTTTTTGTCTTTTTTTTGCAGTATGTGGGCTT
Source organism: Aethalodelphis obliquidens (assembly GCF_003676395.1). Lineage (NCBI taxonomy): Eukaryota > Metazoa > Chordata > Mammalia > Artiodactyla > Delphinidae > Aethalodelphis > Aethalodelphis obliquidens. The sequence goes on from NW_020837983.1 coordinate 611,828, forward strand.
CTCACTGTTGTGGCCTCTCTCATTGCGGAGCACAGGCTCCAGACTCACAGGCTCAACAGCCATGGCTCACGGGCCCAGCCGCTCTGCGGCACGTGGGATCTTCCCGGACCGGGGCACGAAGCCGCGTCCCCTGCATCGGCAGGCAGACTCTCAACCACTGCGTCACTAGGGAAGCCCAAGATGCAAACTTTTAACTGTAGGTTTCCTTTTCTTTTTCTAGCTGGGAGGAAGCTGTAGCCAATAACTTATTATAGCATTCACTATTGAAAGTAGTCTTTAATTGTTCATGCCTCTTTTTACCAATGCCTAATATTTTGAAACAGATCTCTTTTGAGCTTAAAGTTCATGCATCTAGTCTTAGTTCAGGTAAGAGAATAATTGAAGGAAAGAATAATTTCAAATAAGGCCATTTATTTTTTCCAGCTATCTATGTAGAGCTAATTTCCTATTAGAAAAAAACCTGATTAATGTTTTAGAAAATATTATATTTATAATAAATGACATCTAAAATTGAAAAAAATTAGTTTTAGAAAAAAAATTTTTAAATGGAAAAATTTTAGCTGATCAAATGCTCTGTCTCTGAATATGGATTGGAATGATTAAAACAAATAAGAAGTTGATGCTTTTTTCTCTTTTATGACCTAATTCTATTCTTATTTTTCTCATATTTATCTGTACATTCATTCTCTATTTTCTTTGCTGGACATTTCCCTATGGGCCACAAATCTTCCCTCCTTGTACTTATTCTCAAAGTCTCAATTCTTGATTCTCGTTTCTTCCCTTTTTATAGTCTCCTTCAGAAATAATTCCTTTTCCATTTGTACCTTTTAATAACTTTAACTCTCACCAATACATAGTTAATTCTAATGCATAATATGCAATTCTATTTATGGTTTCAGGTTCAATCCCAGTTGTTTTAAGCTATCTACTTAATTCCACATAAATATCCTGTCATTATCTCAAATGTATTATTTTTTCAAATGGGATATACTGCCTTTCGGTTCCAATCAGATCTCCCTCCTAAATTCAATGACCATATCGAAGCACTACCATTTTCTCAAACACTTAAGTTTAAAATTTTACATCAACTTTGAAATATTTTCTCTCTTTCATATAAATCCTATCAGTGTTTCTTGCAAAGACTCTGTCTCCTTTTTCAATTCCCATGGCCATTGCCCAAGTCCATGCTCTCCTTCTTGGATATCTCAATCTTTGCCTCACTGTTCCCTTTCAGTGCAACCACCTCATCCCCTAAATTTATAGCAACACATAACAGCATCCTGTGTACAATTAACTGGCTCATGGCAACTTAAAGTCAGGAATTTGGAGTTGGCTCTCTAAGTAATAGATAAACAAAAGGTCATGTTGGAGTAGGATAGCCGAGTTTTGTCCATATGTATACAGGTGACAGGCAGGGCTAAAGTGAACCAAGAGAAGCAAGAATATTAAACCATTCAGCAGAGATCTGATGAGCCAAGTTAGCATGGCTTCCTGAGAGAGGATCCTCACTTGTTGACCTTTTATTTCAGCCTCCAAGTGGCTTGACCTACTTTATTTACTGTTCTGAGATTTTTGTAAACTTGCAGCTTGTTTTCTCACAATGTCTCCTTTTACTTAAATTAACTGGATTGAGATTTTCTTTCCTGGAAACAAACATGTCCTTACCCAGATGTCACCTTCCAATCACATGTGGACATTAGCCATAGCTCCTTAATTCACCTCATTAATGTTAAGATTTAGGGATTTAAATCATTCTTGCATACACCTGTTACATTAATATTTCTAATCAAATATATCAGACTTCTGTTAAAAAATATAACCTTCTGGAAGTACCCCTCTAAAATTTATAAAAATAAAAGCTCCTTTACCTGGCTTTCATTAAATTTTGATTTACTTGTTGAATCTAACTTTTCCCTTTTACCAATATATATCCACCACTGAGTCAAGCTGGTGTGTTTCAGAATTGCTATGTTTATTCATCATTCCATGCCTTAACTAATAGTGTTGGCTTCATTTGTAATGCTGTCCCATTATCTCCTCTACTTTTTCTACACCTTTGGCTTAATAAAGCTACACACTCCAACAAACATACATCTGGCAAATGCCCACTAATTCTTTAGCTCACACGTTATCAGATTTAGAGAGCCTTTCCTGACTCTTGTATCTCAGTGACTCTTTCTTTTTATATTATTACCTTAATATTGTATTAATATCATATGTTCAAGTATTTATCTTTCCCAGAATAACTGTTCATGCTGTGAAATCTAGGCAGAGATCAACTTTGTATCTGTATAATATAACAAAGTGCTTAGAGTCAGTTCTTAGTAAATGAATGTTGAATGAGTAAATGAACCAATGAATGAATGCTTACCTCTTAAGACTCAGGTTAAGTTCAACCACCCTAGTGAAGCCTTTATAGATTATTCTCAACATTTATTGATGTCTTTTTCATCAACAATTATAGATTTTGCTACACAATTTAGTATTCAACTATTTATACATTTACTTTTTACAATTTTGTTTTATATTTTGATCTTCTCTGCCTCATTCAGGTCAGAAGTTCTTGAATGTCAAGGAACATACCATTGTCTTATTCTGTGTTTTCTACACTGCTTAGTAGGAAAAGCATGTAGTAGTTTATATCTGTTGTTTATAATTTTCCAAGGACTACACCTCTGAAAGAATTAGAAGTGTTGTCATGTGTAGATTGGCTAGACATTTTTCTGCAGATATATCTATATTTCATCTCAGCTAAAATAAACCCTTCAGTAACTTCTTGAAAATAGCAGTGTTCATTTGTGGGCATATGTACTATTTACCCCAGACACTCTTTTCTAAACAAGATGTATAGCACTCAATAAAAAATTATGAGACATAAGAAAAAACAATCCATTGGGGGTTCCCTGGTGGTGCAGTGGTTAAGAATTCACCTGCCAATGCAGGGGACATGGGTTCGAGCCTTTGTCCAGAAAGATCTCACATGCCACAGAGCAAATAAGCCCATGCACCACAACTACTGAGCCTGTTCTCTAGAGCCCAAGAGCCACAACTACTGAAGTCCACATGCCTAGAGCCCATGCTCCACAACAAGAGAAGCCACTGCAATAAGAAGCCTGAGCACTGCAACAAAGAACAGCCCCCACTCACCGCAACTAAAGAAAGCCCACATGCAGCAACAAAGACCCAATGCAGCCATAAATAAATAAATAAAATTAAAAAAAGAAAAACACAAACAACCCAAGTTAAAAAAAAATCCATTGTCAAGAGACAATGCAATCAACAGAATCAGCCTTAGACAAGATCCAGCTATGAAAATTATGAGACAGAAACTTTAAAATAACTATGGTTAATATCTTAAAGGATGTAGTCAAAGTGATGGGGAATTTGAGCAGAGATAGAATGATCAGAAATAGCCAAAAGGAAACACTATTTTAAAGACTCTATGTCATAGATAAATAATGCCTTTAGCTTGCTCATCAATTGACTTGACACAGACAAGAAGAAATCAGTGAATTTGAGAAGAATAGAAATAATTCATTTTGAAACACAGGAAAAAATAAAACAAACAAAAGCAACACAAAAGAGAAGAGATCATCCAAAAGCTGTGAGACAATATTAACTGGCCTAATATATGTGTAATTATAATCCCAGAAGTAGGAGAGATAGGATATAACAGAAGAAATAATTGAAGAAATAATAGTCTAGATATTTTTCCAAAATAAAGACATTAAACCACAGATTCAAGAGATGTCATGAATCACACACACACACACATTCAAACTAGACACATCACATTCAAACTGATGCAAATCAAAGTTAAAATGAAAATATTAGGGCTTCCCTGGTGGTGCAGTGGTTGAGAGTCCGCCTGCCAATGCAGGGGACACAGATTCGTGCCCCAGTCTGGGAGGATCCTGCATGCCATGGAGCGGCTGGGCCTGTGAGCCATGGCTGCTGAGCCTGTGCATCCAGAGACTGTGCTCCATGGCGGGAGAGGCTGTGGTGTTGAGAGGCCTGCGTACCACAAAAAAAAAAAAAAAAAAAATTAAAGGTAGCCAAGACAGGGAAACATTACACACAAAGATACAGAGATAAAAATGGCTTAGAAACTATGCAGTCTAAAAGATAACTGAGTGAAATCCTTAAAGTTCCAAAAGAAAAAAAAAAAACCCTGCCAATTCAGAATTCTACACCAATGAAAATATATATTGTTTTGAATTTTATTTTATTTATATCTTTTATACAGCAGGTTCTGTTGGTATCAACTTTGATTTCTTTCAACAGCATCATGTAGTTTTCTGCATACAGGTCTTTTGTCTCCTTAGGTAGGTTTATTCCTAGGTATTTTATTCTTTTTGTTGCAATGGTAAATGGGAGTATTTCCTTAATTTATCTTTCATATTTTTCATCAATAGTGTATAGGAATACAAGGGGTTTCTGTGCATTACTTTTGTATCCTACAACTTTACCAAATTCATTGATTAATTCTAGTAGTTTTCTGGTGGCATCTTTAGGATTCTCTATGTATAGTATCATGTCATCTGTAAACAGTGACAGTTTTACTTCTTCTTTCACAATTTATAATCCTTTTAATTCTTTTTTTTTTCTCTGATTTCCATGGCTAAGACTTCCAAAACTATGTTGAATAATAGTGGTGAAAGTGTACATCCTTGTCTTCTTGCTGATCTTAGAGGAAATGCTTTCAGTTTTTCACCATTAAGAATGATGTTTGCTGTGAGTTTGTCATATATGGCCTTTATTATGTTGGGTATGTTCCATCTACGCCCACTTTCTGGAGAGTTTTTATGGTAAATTTGTGTTGAATTTTGTCAAAAGTTTTTTATGCATCTATTGAGTTTATCATATGGTTTTTCCTCATCAATTTGTTAATATGGTGTATCACATTGATTGATTTGCATATATTAAAGAATCCTTGCATCCCTGGGATTAATCCCACTTGACCATGGTGTATGATCCTTTTAAGGTGTTGTTGGATTCCGTTTGCTAGTATTTTGTTGAGGATTTCTGCATGTATATTCATCAGTGATATTGATCTATAATTTTCTTCTTTTGTAGTATCTTTGTCTGGTTTTAGTATCAGGGTGATGGTGGTCTCATAGAATGAGTTTGGGTGTGTTCCTTCCTCTGTAATTTTTTGCAAGAGTTTGAGAAGGATGGGTGTTAGCTCTTCTCTAAATGTTTGATAGAATTTACCTGAGAAGCCATCTGGTCCTGGACTTTTGTTTGTTTTAACATTTTTAATCACAGTTTCAATTTCATTACTTGTGCTTGGTCTGTTCATATTTTCTATTTCTTCCTGGTTCATTCTTGGAAGGTTATACCCTTCTAAGAGTTTGTCCATTTCTTCCAGGTTGTCCATTTTATTGGCATAGAGTTGCTTGTAGTAGTCTCTTAGAATGCTTTGTATTTCTGCAGTGTCTGTTGTAACTTCTCCTTTTTCATTTCTAATTCTATTGATTTGAGTTCTCTCCCACTTTTTTCTTGATGAGTCGGGCTAATGGTTTATCAATTTTGTTTATCTTCTCAAAGAACCAGCTCTTAGTTTTATTGATCTTTGCTATTGTTTTTGTTGTATCTATTCCATTTATTTCTGCTCTGATCTCTATGATTTCTTTCCTTCTAGTAACTTTAGGTTTTCTTTGTTCTTCTTGCTCTAATTCCTTTAGGTGTAAAGTTAGATTGTTTATTTGAGATTTTTCTTGTTTGTTGAGGTAGGCTTGTATTGCTATAAACTTCCTTCTTAGAACTGCTTTTGCTGCATCCCATAGGTTTTTGATCATCATGTTTTCATTGTTATTTTTCTCTAGGTATTTTCTGATTTCCTCTTTGATTTCTTCAGTGATCTCTTGGTTATTTAGTAATGTATTGTTTAGCCTCCATGAGTTTGTGGGGTTTTTTACGTTTTATTCCCCTGCTATTGATTTTCGAATCTCATAGTGTTGTGGTCCGAAAAGATGCTTGATATGATTTCAATTTTCTTAAATTTGCTGAGCCTTGGTTTTTTACACAAGATGTGATCTATCCTGGAGAATGTTCCATGCACACTTGAGATGAAAGTGTAATTTGCTGTTTTTGGATGGAATGTCCTATAAACATCAATTAAATCTACCTGGTCTATTGTGTCCGTTAAAGCTTGTGTTTTCTTATTAATTTTCTCTTTGGATGATCTGTCCATTGGTTAAAGTGGGGTGTGAAAGTCCCCCACTATTATTGTGTTACTGTCAGTTTCCTCTTTTACAGCTATTAGCAGCTGACTTATGTATTGGTGTGCTCCTTGGTTGGGTGCATATATATTTCTAATTGTTATATCTTCTTGGATTGATTCCTTGATCATTATGTAGTGTCCTTCCTTGTCTCTTGTAACATCCTTTATTTTAAAGTCTATTTTATCTGATATGAGTATTGCTACTTCAGCTTTCTTTTGATTTTGATTTGCATGGGATATTGTTTTCCATCCCCTCACTTTCGGTCTGTATGTGTCCCTAAGTCTGAAGTGGGTCTCTTGTAGACAGTATATATATGAGTCTTGTTTTTGTATCCATTCAGCAAGCCTGTGTCTTTTAGTTGAAGCATATAATCCGTTCACATTTAAGGTAATTATCAATATGTATGTTCCTATTACCATTTTCTTAATTGTTTGGGGTTTGTTTCTGTAGGTCCTCTTCTTGTCTTTTGTTTCACACTTAGAGAAGTTCCTTTAGCATTTGTTGTAGAGCTGGTTTGACTGTGCCAAATTCTCTTAGCTTTTGCTTGTCTGTAAAGCATTTGATTTCTCCATGGAATCTGAATGAGATACTTGTTGGGTAGAATAATCTTGGTTGCAGGTCCTTCCCTTTCATCTCTTTAAATATGCCATTCTGTCTTGTAGTGTTTCTGCTGAGATATCAGTCGTTAACCTTATGGGAGTTCCCTTGTATGTTATTTGTCATTTTTCCCTTGTTGCTTTCAATAATTTTTCTTTGTCTTTAATTTTGGTCAATTTGATTACTATGTGTCTTAGTGTGTTTCTCCTTGCGTTTATCCTGCTTATGGCTCTCTGCACTTCCTGGACTTGGGTGACTATTTCCTTTCCCACGTTAGGGAAGTTTTTGACTATAATCTCTTCAAATATTTTCTCAGAGCATTTCTCTCTGTCTTCTCCTTCTGGGACCCCTATAATGTGAATATTGTTACATTTCATGTTGTCCCAGATGTGTCTTAGGCTGTCTTTAATTCTTTCCATTCTTTTATCTTTATTCTGTTCCATGGCCCTGAACTCCACCATTCTGTCTTCCAGGTCACTGATTCGTTCTTCTGCCTCAGTTATTCTGCTATTGATTCCTTCTAGTGTATTTTTCATTTCAGTTATTGTATTGTTCATCTGTGTTTGTTTTTTCTTTAATTCTTCTAGGTGTTTGTTCTTTTAATTCTTCTAGGTCTTTGTTAAACATTTCTTGCATCTTCTTGATCTTTGCCTCCATTCTTTATTCTGAGGTCATGAATCATCTTCACTATCATTATTCTGAATTCGTTTTCTGGAAGGTTACCTATCTCTACTTAATTTAGCTGTTTTTTGTGGTTTTATTTTGTTCCTTCATTTGGTACATAAACCTCTGCCTTTTCATCTTGTCTATCTTTCTGTGAATATGTTTTTATTCCACAGACTGCAGGATTGTAGTTCTTCTTGCTTCTGCTGTCTGCCCTCTGGTGGATGAGGCTATCTAAGAGGTTTGTGCAAGTTTCCCGATGGGAGGCACTGATGGTGGGTAGAGCTGGGTGTTACTCTGGTAGGCAGAGCTCAGTAAAACGTTAATCTTCTTGTCTGCTAATGGGTGGAGCCGGGTTCCCTTCCTGGTTTGTTTGGCCTGAGCCGACCCAGTACTGGAGCCTAGAGGTTCTTTGGTGAGGCCAATGGTGGACTCCAGGAGGGCTCAGGCCAAGGAGTACTCCCCAGAACTTCTGCCAGTGTCCTTGTCCCTGTGGTGAGCCACAGCCTCCTCCACCTCTGCAGGATACCCTCGAACACTAGCAGGTAGGTCTGGTTCTGTCTCCCATTCAGTCACTGCTTCTTCCCCTGGGTCCCGCTGCACACACTACTTTGAGTGTGCCCTCCAAGAATGGAGTCTCTGTTTCCCCCAGTCCTGTCAAAGTCCTGCAATCAAATCCCGCTAACCTTCAAAGTCTGATTCTCTAAGAATTCCTCCTCTTGTTGCTGGACCCCCAGGTTGGGAAGCCTGATGTGGGGCTCAGAAACTTCACTCCAGTGGGTGGACTTCTGTGGTATAAATGTTCTCAGTTTGTGAGTCACCCACCCAGCAGTTATAGGATTTGATTTTATTGTGATTGTGCCCCTCCTACTGTCTCTTTGTGACTTCTCCTTTGTTTTTGGATGTGGGGTTTCTTTTCTGGTGAGTCCAGTGTCTTCCTTTTGATGATTGTTCAGCAGTTAGTTGTGATTCTGGTGCTCTCATGAGAGGAAATGAGAGCACATCTTTCTACTCCACCAACTTGAAATAATTTGAAAATATTTTTCAAATATGAAGGTAAAGTGAAGATTTTTTAATATAATTTCAAGTTGAGAGAATTTATTGCCATCATATATGTACTACAGGAAATGTTAAAGAACGTTCTTCAGGCATATACCATTCAGAAACATGCATCTACAAAAAGAAATGAAGAATTGAAGATGTAAAAAATTAAGGTAAGATTTTTTTGTTTGTTTTTTGGTGTCTTTCTTTTTTTCTTCTTCTTTTTTTTTTTTTTTTTTTTTGCAGAGAAAGGTTTATTTCAGGGCTGAGCAAGGCAGAGGAGACTCTTGCTCAAAAACACCAAACTCCCTGATAGGCATAGGGCAGTTGGGGATATTGGTTGTTGAGTGCTGTGTGCAGAAGAGGAAGGCAAATGCCATTGATACAATGCAGAAATGGGATGGAATGTTTGTTTGCTTACTGTCTTCATACTGACCACCCCGGTCACCTTGTTAGTTCTGTCATTAAGCACTAATAATCAGGGGAGAGTGCTAATGCAGTCCCTCACTACCACAGATTACACAGTTGAGTTTCCTGCATTTGGGGAAATTCCAGGGGTCAACACATCTGCAGTGCAATGGATAAGCCTCACCCTGGAAAAACCACCTTCGTGATCATGATGTCTCCCCTGCCAGGTAAGTATTCTTTCTTATTTTTAATTTCTGTAAAATAGAAGTGGTTTTCTAAAGAAAAAATAGTAATATAATGTGATTTTATAACATATTCAAAATTTAAATGTATGACAATAGCACCAAGGGCATGAGAAATTGGAAACACACTGTTCTAAGATTTTTTACTGTACTTGAAGTCATATAATAATGGTAGACAGTGGTAAGTTAAAAATATATAGAGGCATACCTCATTTAATTTCTCTTTACTTTATTGTGCTTCACAGATACTGCATTTTTTGCAAATTGATGCTTTGTGGCAACCCTGCATTGAGCAAGTCTTTGGGTACCATTTTCCAACAGCATTTGCTCACTTTGTATCACTCTATCACATTTTGGTAATTCTTGTAAATGTCAAAAAATTTTTATTGTTATTATATTTGTTGTGGTGATCTGTGATCAATGAACTTTGATGTTAGTATTGTAATTGTTTTGGGGTGCCATGAACCACACCCATATAAGGTGGTGAACTTGATCAATAAGTGTGTGACTTCTGACTGATGTACAAACCAACCTTTCCCCATCTCTATCCCTATCCTTGGGGATCCCTATTCCCTGAGGCACAACAAGATTTAAATTAGGCCAATTAATACCCCTACAGTGGCCTCTTAATGTTCAAATGAAAGGAAGTGTTGCATGTCTTTCACATTAAATCAAAAGCTAGAAATGATTAAGCTTAGTGAGGAAGATATGTCAAAAGCTGAGATAGGCTGAAAGCTAGGCCTCTTGCACCAAATGGCTAACCAAGTTGTGAATGCAAAGGAAAAGTTCTTGAAGGAAATTGAAAGTGCTACTCCAGTGAACACACAAATGATAAGAAAGGGAATCAGCATTATTGCTGATACGGAGAAAGTTTTATTGGCGTTGATAAGAGATCAAACCAGTCACAACCTTCCCTTAAGCCAAAACCTAATCCAGAGCAAGGTCCTAACTGTCTTCAATTCTATGAAGGCTAAGAGAGGTGAGGAAGCTATAGAAGAAAAGTTTGAAGCTAGCAGAGGTTGGTTCGTGAGGTTTAAGGAAGAAAATGTTTTCATAATATAAAAGTGCAAGGTGAAGCAGCAAGTTCTGATGTAGAAGCTACAACAATTTATCCAGAATATCTATCTAAGATCATTAAAAAATGTGGCTACACTAAACAACAGATTTTCAGTGTAGACGAAACAGCCTAATATTGATAGAAGATGCCATCTCAGACTTTCATAGCTAGAGAGGAGAAGTCAATGCCTGGTTTCAAATCTTCAAAGGACAGGCTGACTTTCTTGTTAACTAATGTTGCAGGTGACTTTCAGTTGAAGCTAGTGTTCATTTACCATTCCAAAAGTCTCAGGGCCCTTAAGAATTATGTTAAATCTACTCTGCTTGCACACTCTAAGTGGAACAACAAAGCCTGGATAATAGTACACCTCTTTACAACATGGTCTACTGATTACTTTAAGCCTGCTGTTGAGGCCTATGGTTCAGAAAAAACAGTTCATTTCAAATTACTACTGCTCATTGACAATGCACCTGATCACCCAAGAGCTCTGATGGAGATGTACTGTACAAAAAGATTAATGTTGTTTTCATGCCTGTTGACACAACATGCATTCTGAAGCCCATGGATTTAGAAGCAATTTCAATTTTCATGTCTTATAATTTAAGAAATACATTTTTTAAGGCTATAGCTACCATAGATAGCTATTCCTCTAAAGGAGCTGGGCAAAGTAAATTGAAAACCTTCTGGAAATGATTCACCATTCTAGATGCCATTAAGAACAATTATGATTCATGGGTTGAGGTGAAAATATCAACATTAACAGGAGTTTTGAAGAAGCTGATTCCAGCCCTTGTGGATGACCTTGAGGGGTACAAGACTTCAGCAGGGGAAGTAACTGCAGATATGGTAGAAATAGCAAGAGAACTAGAATCAGAAGTGGAATCTGAAGATGTGACTGAATTGCTGGAATCTCATGATAAAACTTGAATAGATGAGGAGTTGCTTCTTATGGATGTGCAAAGAAAGTAGTTTACTGAGATGGAATCTCCTCCTGGTGAAAATGCTGTGAAGATCGTTGAAACAATAACAAGAATTTAGACTATTACATAAACTTGATCAAGATGGCAGACTAAGAAGAACCTGAGCTCCTCTACTCTCAGGAACACACTAAAACTTCAACTACATATAGAACTTCTCTCTCTGAGAATGACCTAAATACTACCAGAACAGCTGTTCTATGATTAAGAATATGAAGGAAAAAACCACATTAAGATGGGTAGGTGAGGCAAAGATGTGATGTATTCAGGACCCACACATCTGTCAGGCAATCCAAAAACAGAAGGGGGGGGGCTTCCCTGATGGAGTAGTGGTTAAAAATCCACCTGCCAATGCAGGGGACATGGGTTTGAGTCCTGGTCCAGGAAGATTCCCCATGCAGCAGAACAACTAAGCCCATGCACAACTACTGAAGCCTGCAAGCCTAGAACCCATGCTGTAAAACCAAGAGAAGCCACTGCAATGAGAAGCCCACACACTGCAGTGAAGAGTAGTCCCCACTTTCCTCAACTAGAGAAAGCCTGCACAAAGCAACAAAAACCCAACACAGCCAAAAATAAAAAATAGATACAATAAATAAATTAAAAAAAACAAACAAAACAGAGGGGGTATCACAAACTCAGACATTCTCCTTAAGAAGTGAGGGGTTTGAGACCCACATTGGGCATGCCAGCCCTGGGGACTGACACTGGAAAAATGAGCCCTGTTAGTGGGTTTTAACATCCAGTGGGGCTTACAACTGGGAGAACTGGAGGGCTGAGGGAAACTGAGACTCCACTGTTAAAGGGCGCACACAAAAACTTACTCTGCCTCTCAGCACAGAGTCAGCAGATTCAAAAGTGCCCTGACTAGTGGATAGCCAGCATGCCAAGTATGCTTCCCAGTCCACACCATGCTCAGGTTTTAGCCAACCTGCCAAGGTGTCAGCCATTAATGTGCTCTGAGATAAGCCCTGGCCCATACTGGGCTCTCACCCACTAAGGCAGTGGCCCTCAGCACACCCCTGGAGAAGCCTTGGCCTGTGCAGTATTCTGGCTCCAGCACTCCACCAAGGCAGATGCACTCAGCATGTCCTGGGAGAAGCCCTAGCCCATGCTGGGCTACAGCTCCAGCACCAGCACCAGCACCACCACCCTACTTAAAGCTCCAGGCTATGCCCACTTTAGCTCCATCCCTCCTGCTAAGGCTACTGGGCACAAGCAGTCCTAATAGGATGCTCCTACACAAGGACACACCTTCAAGGCCAGGGAAGGTAAATGTTCTGCCTAATTCTTAGAGACAAACTCAGAAAATCAAACAAAATGAAAAGATAGAGTAATGTGTTCCAAATGAAACAGCAAAATAAAACCTCAGGAAAAGACCCTAGTGAAACAAACTTAAGTAACTTACCTGATAAATAGTTTAAAATAATGAACATAAAAATGGTCCCTGATCTCAGAAAAAGTGTAGAGTAACACAGTGAGAGTTTCAACAAATAATTAAAAGAATTAAAAAATGTTAAAAAAAAACCAATCAGAGTTGAAGAATACAATAACTGAAATAAAAAATACACTGGAAGGACTCAACAGCAGATTAGGTGATACAGAAGAATGTATAAGTGACCTGGAAGTAAGAATAGTAGATATCACCCAACCAGAGCAGCAAAAAGAAAAAAGAATTTAAAAAGCCTGAATAGTTTAAGGGACATTTGAGACAACTTCGAGTATATTAACATTCACATTATAGGGGTTCCAGAAGGAGACAAGAGAAAGAAAGGAGTCAAAAATACATGTGATGCTATTATTGTGAACACTTTCACAACTCAGGGAAGGAAACAGATACTCTGGTCCAAGAATCACAGAGAGTCCCAAACAAGGTGAATTCAAAGAGATCCACACCAAGATATAATTAAAATGGAAACGTTTAAAGAGAGAATTTTAAAGGCAGCAAGAACAAAGCAATTAGTCACAGGCACAGGAACCACCACAAGGCTATCAGCTAATTTTTCAGCAAAAATTTGCAGGCAGAAGAGCATTCCAGGTTTATTTAAAGTGCTGAAAGGAAAAAATCTACAACCAAGGATACTCTACCTGGCAAAGTTATCATTCAGAATTGAAGGAGAAATCAAGAGTTTCCCAAATAAGCAAAAACTAAGAGTTCATCACTACTAAACCAGCCATACAAGAAATGTTAAAGGGCCATCTTTAAGCACAACAGAAATGTCCATAACAGGAAATAAGGAAATATATGAGGGAAAAAATCTCACTGGTAAAGGCAAATATAAAGTAAAGGCAGTGGATAAAACACTTAATAAGTTAGTATCAAGGTTAAAAGACAAAAGTTGTAAAAGCTGTTATAACTTCAATAAGTAGTTAAGGGATACACAAAAAGAAGGAAAATGTGACATTGAAAACATAAAATATGGGCCTTGGAGTAAAAATGTAGAGCTTTTAGAATATGTTCAAAGTTAAATGACTATAAGCTTTATATATATGTATATGTATGCATATATATATATATATATATATATATATAGTAGTAACCAAAACCTCAAAACCTATAATAAGTACACAAAAAAACAGAGAAAAAAGGAATGGAAACACAACACTAAAGAAGATCATCAAACCACAAAAGAAGAGACCAAAGGAAGACAAAAGGAACAAAGAAGAACTACAAAAACGGCCATAAAATAAGTAACAAAATGGGGATAAGTACATACCTATCAATAAACACTTTAAATGTAAATGGGCCAAATGTTCAAATCAAAATACATAGGGTGGCTGAATGGAAAAAAAAAATCAAGACTCATCTTTTTATTGCCACCAAAAGACTCACTTCAGAGCGAAATACACATGAAGACTGAAAGTGAAGGTATGGAAAAAGATATTACATTCAGGCATGAAAAGAAAGCTGTTGGGGTGGGGGAACTTTCCTGGCAGTCACGTGGTTAAGACTCCAAGCTTCCACTGCAGGGGTCACGGGTTCAGTCCTTCATTGGAAAACTACGATCCCACATGCCACAGGGCACAGCCAAAAAAAAAAAAAAAAAAAAAAAAAAAAAAAGAAAGAAAGAAAGCTGGGTAGCAGTACTCATTTCAGATAAAATAGACTTCAAAATGACTATTACAAGAAACAAAGAAACACATTACCTAATGATGAAGAGACCATTCAACAAAAAAGATATAACAATTGTAAATATAGATGCACCCAATATGAGAGCAGCTAAATGCATAAAGAAAATATTAACAAAGAAAAAAATTGACAGTAACACAATACTAGTAGAGGACTTAAACATCTCACTTACATCAATGTATAGAAAGAAAACCAATAAGAAAACACTGGCCTTAAACTGCACAGATGAAATAAATAGCTATATATAAAACATTCCAACTGAAGACTGCAGAATACACATTCTCTTCTAGTGCACATGGAAGATTATCCAGTGTAGATCACATGTTAGACCACAAAACAACTACCAATAAATTTCAGAAGACTGAAATCATATCAAGCATCTTTTTCAACAAAAGTGGTATGAAAATAGAAATTAAGTACAGGAAGAAAACTGGAAAAAATCACAAACATGTGGAGCCCAAACAACATACTACTAAAATCATCAGTGGGTCAATGGAGAAATCAAGGAGGAAATCAAAAAATACTTCAATAGTGAAAATAGAAACACAACTATTCAAAATTTATAGGACACACAAAAAAAGCAGTTTTTTAAAAAAAATATTTTTACATCTTTATTGGACTATAACTGCTTTACAATGGTGTGTTAGTTTCTGCTTTATAACGAAGTGAATCAGTTATACATATGCATATGTTCCTATATCTCTTCCCTCTTGCGTCTCCCTCCCCCCCCCCCCCCCCC